>NW_007727531.1:273820-277199 GCF_000696425.1 Galeopterus variegatus
CACCTCGCTCAGCCAGTGAGTGGCCGGTCTGTATGTGGGATCCGAACCCTCGGCGGGAGCGACGCCATGCTCCCAAGCGGCGCACTGTAGCAGTGCGCCACCGGGCCGGCCCTATGAGAACCTTTTAAAAAAATAACAATTATGTAATAGCAAAACATGCACCACATAGGATACCTGAGAGGACTGAATGGTTTAGCATCTGCATGGGCTTTGCAGTGTTTCTCAAAGAACCTTTTAAAAAAATAACAATTATGTAATAGCAAAACATGCACCGCATAGGATACCTGAGAGGACTGAATGGTTTAGCATCTGCATGGGCTTTGCAGTGTTTCTCAAGGGCTCAATAAATGGGAGTTGTTGCAGCTACTGTTATTATCATTATCATCATCCTGAGATGCCCTAAGAGCTCAGAAATACAGAAGATTTATTTCTCCTACAGAGTTGACTGTATTGGTCAGCAAGGCAGTAACAAATTAACTCCAAGATCTCACTGGGTTAACACAATAAACACTGTTCCACACTCACATACAGGGCTTGGTCCATTTGTATGACTCCGTAGAGAACATGTGGACTCCAAGGCCACTTTACCAGGGGGAGAGATGGAGGGAAGAAGAATACCAGCTCCTACTTCTCTTTACCCAGCAGAGGCTCATATTTCTGTACTCAATCTATTAGCCAGAACTAATCACATGGCACAAACCTAACTGCAAAGGAAGCTGGGAAATCTACAGGAACACTTGGATATTTGGTGAGGACTATGCTTTAAGCATCAAAGCAGCAGTAATGATCTCTTTATCCTTGTCCTTTCTTCCTTCCTTTTTTCTGTTAACACAGGGCACTTACAATATGCTAAGTGGGATGGTATTTTATATACATTATCTTACTCCACCCTTAAGTAGATATTGTTATGGTCATTATTTTAGATAAGGAAATGGAGGCACAGAGAGGTTATGTAACTTATCTAAAGTCACACAGCTGATAAATAAGACTCGGACAGAGGACTCTTGAACACCAAAACTTGTGATTTTAACCCTTTTGTCATTCTGCTTCCTTAACTCTTTGGTGCTTGGTTGACCAGGAGGCCACCCAACAATCCCAGGAGGGAGGCCAGTGACAAGAAATATTTGTCCATTTTATAGCTGGAGAAACTGAGTCGAAGCAGACTAGGAAACTGACCCTGTGGCTCTGTCCAAGGCCTACTTGCTGACCTTGATGCTCTGGTTTCAGAAGAAGGCTCTGAGGATCCCAGAAAATCACTGCCCCCAGAGCAGGTGGGGAATCCTGGGCTATGCATTAAGAGCATTTGTCCTTCTTTCTCTCTCAGACCTAAGGGGATCTGTCCATTCAAAACTTCTTGGAGTGTGTTCTCAGCCCTGCCTGCCCTTACAGGCGACTCTAGGTGCCCTATATATGCAGTTCTAGAGAACTCTGGGGCTGGCCCAGGATCTCTTACTGAGGTCTGGCTCAGTACACTAGCATGAAAAGAAAACATGCTCAAAGCCCCCAAACAGCCGCCTTTTGAACTTTCCTGCACCTCACATTGGACCAATTTTCCTCCAATTACACGGCTATTAGGGAAATGCAGAGCACATCACGGCCTGAGCCTGCCTTGCCTCTGACCCCTGCCCCAACTGCTGCCATATGGCCAAACACCCCTGCATCCAGAAGACCTTGATTTCAGGAGGAAAGGCGTGGGTAGGGGAGAAGGAGAGTAAAAGTCCTGTCTATGCCGCTGCGGTGGAAAACTACTGGCTCTGCAGAGAAAGAGCCAAAGGGCACCGAGAGGCCTCTGGTTCCAGGTGGCTGACCCACAAAGCTAAGTTATTTTGCCTAGAAAAATGCAACAGGCTGCTTTTCCTAGGACTAAAGTCAAGAGCATGGGTCTCTGGGGATCTCCTAGAGGATTGCACATGAAACTACATTAGGGCTCAGACCCCAGGAAAATATGTCTAGAGTGGGAGAAAGCACACACTTATGCACACATTAGAATGCATGCACACACTGCAGATATAATGCACATGCAACTTAACAGTCATGTATATCCTTGGAGCTGGCCAGATCTATTCTATGCAATCAGACTACTTGGCAATGGCCAAAGCTTAGATCCCCATAGTGACCTGTTCACCACACATCTCATAATGGGGCCAACAGGGCAGGCAGTTCCCCAGCTTCAAAATCATGCCTGGATCCCTTCTGAGATACTCTAGCTTTGCAACTTTCCCTGGCTCAGGGTTTTTGCACATGCTGTTGCCTTCTCTGGGAATGCTCTTTACCCTGCTACCAGGGTGGCACCTGTAGAGGTGTTAAGAAGTGGCCAACATCTGGAAATAGTGTGAAGGTATAGCAGATGGGATCTGCAGATGGATTGGGTGTGAGGCATAAGAAAGAGGGAAGTTGACGATGGTGCTGTGGTTTTGGCCTGTGCATCTGAAACTCTGGACCTGCTGTCACCCGAGATGGGGTGCTGAGGGGTGAGGCAGGGGAACAGATTTGGATGTGTTAAATTTGATATGCCTGTAATTATCCCAGTGTAAATGCCAATAGGCAATGAGATATGCAAACCTGGGGTTCAGAAGTAAGACCAAGATAGAGATGCAGGTGGCACTTAAAGCCAGGAACCTGGGCATAGTCATCTTGGGAGATGAAGATAAAGAGGAATGAGGACTGGGCTGTACCATCCATTAGAGACCAGAGAAAGGAGAGAACAGCCCCCGGCACAGTGGGAAGAGGAGCAAGAGAGGGTGGAGTTGTGGAGGCCAAGGGAAGAAAGCGTTGGAAGGAGGGAAGGAGGGAGGGATGGTTTGTCAAATGCTGCTGAGAGGTGGGGGAAGGTGAGGATGACATTGGGTTTAACAATGCATTGCTCCTTGGTGACCTGAAAACGGGTAAGTGTGAACTATTAACTGGAGTGGTTCAAGAATGAGCAGAAGGAAAAACAATGATTTTGAGATGTTTTACTCCAAAGGGGGACAGAAAATGGGTTGATGGCTAGGAGGGGATACAGGCTAAAGGGTGGTTTTGTTGTTTTAATTTTTTTACGATAGGGGAAGTTGCAACATGCTTATATGCTGCTGAGAATGATCCAGG
This sequence comes from Galeopterus variegatus, assembly GCF_000696425.1. Lineage (NCBI taxonomy): Eukaryota > Metazoa > Chordata > Mammalia > Dermoptera > Cynocephalidae > Galeopterus > Galeopterus variegatus. The sequence continues at coordinate 276,908 of NW_007727531.1, forward strand.
AGAGAGGGAAGTCGATGAAGCAGGGGATGTGGAAATCTTTACAGTGAGGGCCCCAAAAAGGCAGCAGGAGGAACTCCAGCACACCAGGGATGGCAATGGCTTTTGACAGGGCCAAAGATGGGTCATCTGCAGCAATAGCAGGGAAGGCAGAGGCTAGGGGACAGCGTATGGCAGATACATTGGCAGGTGTCTGTGGAAGGTCTCTTCCAACAACTTCTATTTTCTCAGCAAACAAGGGAGCCAGATAACCAGCAGAGACCGAGGAGAGGAATGAGGTGTTTGATGACTGAGA
>NW_007727531.1:277955-278744 GCF_000696425.1 Galeopterus variegatus
ACAAGGGAGCCAGATAACCAGCAGAGACCGAGGAGAGGAATGAGGTGTTTGATGACTGAGAAGAGAAGGTGAGAAAGAGTTGTCTAGGAAAGGCTGGAGGGTTGCCGGGCAGCAGCAAGTGCCCACTTGAGGCGAGTGATCATGAGTTGTAAGTGAGACTCACCCACAGAAGCACGTGTTTTTCTTCAGCACATTCAACCTCCCCGGGAGAGAGGATGCCCACAACAGACGGTTGAATTCAGCCACAGCAAGGGTTTCTCCAGGTAACTGTGATGGAGGAAAAGGGGCAAGGGAGTTGAGGGAATGTGCTTATGGTGATTATAAAAATGGGCCATGAAATCTGCTGCGTAAGGAGGGGTGGAGGTCATTAAGCAGGCAGGGGACAGTGACAAAATGACAGTGACATTGGACAGGGCATGGGGCTGGGGCTTAGGGAAGCTGTACCGTATAATCCCAGCTCTGCCTCAGAGCTGTGTGACTGTGTAAACCATGGCACCTGTCCGAGCCTTCGTTTCTTCCAGCAACAAAAACAGTGGATTGGACACAATGATTCCTAAGATCACCAACTGCGTTCTCCTTATTCTGAGAGCTGGATAGGACACTTGGGTTCTAAGTCCAGCTCTCAATGAGCTATAGCCTTACGATTTAACCTCCCTCCATCTTGGTTTCTTCATGTGAAAAATGGCAATAATGAGATCTATTAGAATATCCATTCAAACGTTAAATGAAAAGAGGGATTTTCACCTGTTTCTTTCACTACAACTCAGAGCTTAGAATCGTTTCTAGCAA
>NW_007727531.1:279706-281764 GCF_000696425.1 Galeopterus variegatus
GTAGGAATTAAGAGAAAAATACTTTAGGCAGCTATGAGGATTTTTCCTTTTAAAATCCCCAGAACAGTGCAGCAATGCTGGTTCTAAATAGGATGGCATGAGCATAGCCCCCCACACTCTCCACAATCTCTCTGGGTTATTCTAGGCCCTTCGTTTGGGTCTCCAACCCCTTCAACCCACAGGTAAGAAACTGACAGATGCAAATTGAAAGAGAAATACTCTAGCTGGTAGATGTCAGAGAGGGCAGGTGCAACTCAGCAAAATTTTCTGGAAGTGTACTGTTTAAAACGATCCTGTTTGAACCCGTTGGCCTTTCGTTTTGTTCTGAGTAAGTTCAAAGTGAGGGGGGAAAAAAAAGTCCTGACAGCGAAAGATTCGAACATTCCTAGCCTGTGAATGACAAATTTCTCTTTCATTTTTATTCTAAACACTGGCACTCTGCAAGATCTGTTAATGATGGTGTGCTTCTCTGTGTGTTTATCTAGGCATTTAGATACATATCTACATATCTAGCCACAAAAAAAGATCTTTTAAGCCTTCTCAGGCATGAGCCAAAGAATGTAGAGTAATTATCTGTGACCAGTTCTCATCTATAACTAATTAGAATTTCACTTTCTCCTAGCATTTCCTTCCTGGTTTAGGTCCAAGTTTTTTTTCTTCTTCCTATTTTTTTTCCTACGAAAGAAAGATAACTGGATATATTAAAGCTGTAGGATGGAAAGTGGACAGGGTGAAACGGGAAAGGGAGCACTTTTCGGATTGCATTATTGCTTTGATCTGATTACATCTTCCTTAACTTATTTCCTTTTTTTGAATGCTTTTCCAGCACGTGGAGGATTTCTGAACCCTCTGGCTATTGCATTTGAACTAGAGTCTGCAGAACAGTTTAAGAGCCCCCGCTCACTCGCTCACTCCCACCTCAGGCGAGCACTTCCACATCCCAACCACAGCTTGGAGATCCCATCCAAACTTGGCGTCTCAGGCTGAATCCCAGATGTTCACTTAGTGAGAAATCAGTGAACGGCCCAAGCTGTGGACTGAACCGGTGATCCTCACAAATAGATTCCAGGTGGGTTGGCCTCTGCACCGCTGTCTGTCTGTCTTCATTTTACACACACACACACACACACACACACACACACACACACACACACACACACACACCACCAGTTCCATCCTGGAAATTCAGCACCATCTCCAGATGTAGAGCTAGTATAGAATAGACAGAGCTAGTTACCTAACATGAATTACATCTTTTCAATTGTGGATGATGGCAAAGGGCTCCAAAGGGAAACTCTTCTGCCTTCAGTGATCAAAGTCGTGATGTCTCGGGCCGGCCCGGTGGCGCACTGCTACGGTGCATCGCTTGGGAGCGCGGTGGCTCTCCCGCCGAGGGTTCGGATCCCACATACAGACCGGTTCCCGCTCACTGGCTGAGCGAGGTGTGGGAGCAACGCTGAGGGTTGCGTTCCCGTTGCCGGTCCCGGTCCGGTACGGGCGCGACACTGAGGGTTGCGATCCGTTGCCGGACACGAAAAAAGACAAAAAGGAAAGAAAAAAAAAAATCATGATGTCTCTTGAGTTCAAAATCAGCTTAGGCCCGAAGAGCTTAGAATTGCTAAACTATCTGAACTGTCATCATTTTTCATTGTCAACTTTAGCTGCCTCCTATGTTCTCATGTGCTATCGTCTGAGTATTTGTGTCCCTCCAACTCCCCACCAATTCATACATTGAAATCCTAACCCCCAAGGTGATGTTATTAGGAGTAGCAGGAGATGAGACCTTTGGGAGGTATTAGGTCATGAAGGCAGAGCCCTCAGAATGGGATTAGTGCCCTTATAAAAAAGACCCCAGAGAGCTATCTTGCCCTTTCCACCCTGTGAGGATACAGCAAGAAGGCGGCATCTATGAACCAGAAAGAAGCTCCACACCAGACACCAAATCCGCTGGCACCTTAATCTTGGATGTTCCAGGCTGGCCCGGTGCGCCACTTATCCAGTGCACTGCTTGGGAAGTGCGGCGGCGCTCCCGCCCGAGGGTTCGGATCCCACATACAG
>NW_007727531.1:282162-283724 GCF_000696425.1 Galeopterus variegatus
TCTATGAACCAGAAAGAAGCTCCACACCAGACACCAAATCCGCTGGCACCTTAATCTTGGACGTTCCAGCCTCCAGAACTGTGAGAAATAAATTTCTGTTCTTTATCAGCCATCCAATTTATGACATTTTGTTATAGCAGCCCAAATGGACTACTAAGACACTATGCAACTCATCTTACTGCAAATAACAAGCACCTACTGTTTACCTACTACCTGGGGCAAACAATGCAGGGAAGAAGAAGAAAAAAGAAGGCAAGATCTGCCCTCAAAGAACCCATGGTCCTGTTGAAACAGCAAAATCACTTAATTATAAATTGAATAAGAAACACAGTGTTTACTAAGTGCCTATTCTGTGTCATGCTCTGAGACACAAAAATCCAACAAGACTATCTCCTCAAGAAACTTACAGTCTACTGGGTGAGGAAGGCAAGTTTATTGAAGGCCACAGGAACATGTGATGTATGCTAAGAAAGAAGGAAATACAGGAAGGAGGGGAGGATTCTTTACAGCTTCAAGGAGGAGGCAATATCTGATTAGCATCTAGAAAGAAAAGGAGGAATGAGCCAGGGAATGAAACGAGGAGAAAGTGCAGAGAGAGTACATGGTGGAAGGCACTGAGATGGAACACCACAGAAACAACTCCTATTTTAATACGCAGAGTGAAGGGTGAAGGATGTCTAGGGGTGGATAGTGGGAGGCTTTGCAAGCACAGGCCATGTGAGGCTTGGGGTACTGGTGACCGCCAGCAAGATCAACACACGTGCAATGATTAGAGAAGCACAAACTGGAACATCAGGTGACGGGCATGGACTGGAAGTGAAGCAGGAAGGCAGAGCCAACCAGGGCCATGGGCCCATGGAGGAGGCACGTCTTGAGCGACAGAAAGAGAGAAGGGGGTAGGGTCTTCCAGGCCGAGACAGTGGGTCGAGCAAAGTTACAGGCAAATACTTTTCCATGACAGTGCGCAGAAGCACGGGGCCATCATGATCCCGGCAATGGACGTGTGTAGAGGTGAGGGGGAGACGAGTCAGGTGTGATGAAGGTACAGGGGCCCGGGGGAGGCCAGGAGGTCCCAAAATGCACTTGTCACACCTCTTGCGATTTCAGAGGCAAATAAACACAAGCATTCTCATTTGAATCATACTTTTTATGTTTTTGTAAAAAGGTATCACTCTCTCATGGTTGTTATTCCTTAAGGAGAGTCTAAGAAAAAAGAAAGGAAGCTGACTTAAAGTCAGATGAAAGCTTTGTGTCATCTGTCCTCTGTCCCCCAGCCATAACAAGTTTCATCAGCTCCTGAACATTCCCCCCACTCTCTCACCTCTGGGACTTTGCCACTGTGTTTCTCTCCATCTGGAATACTTTTCCCTTCTCTACTTCATTAACCTCTATTCAGCCTCCAAATTAAATAACAGCTACTGGTGTTACATGGATTGACAAAAACCATGAAGTGGGTACAGAAAGTACTCGCATTTGAGAAACAGTGTGTTGCCCACTGGCTGGTCACTAAAGTTTCCCAAGCAGGACTGGCATGAAGACAGCTGGAGAGTAGGAAGAAAAGT
>NW_007727531.1:284753-286215 GCF_000696425.1 Galeopterus variegatus
TATCATTTGTAGCCACACGGATGGAACTGGAAACCAACATGTTAAGTGAAGTAAGTGAGGCACAGAAAGACAATACTGCATGGTCTCACTCATATGAAGAATCTTAAAAAAACAAAGTGGTTCTCATAGAACTAGAACATAGAATAATGGTTACCAGAGGCAACCACTGGGGGTAGCGGGGAGGAGAAACTATGCTGTTTACCCTAAGTGAGTCATTGTGCAGTATATGCATGTATGGAAACAACAAACAGTACTCCACAAAAATAAACGTAAATAAAATTGAAAAAAAAATTATTTCCAAACCATTCTCTTCTCCTAACTCCACTGCCACTCTCCTAGTTCAGGCTGCCATGGCCTCCCTTTCCATTACTGAAATGGAGTAAAGCCAATGGCCTCCTTGCCTCCAGTCTTACTCCTCACCCTCCCACTCAACTCCTAAATCCATCCTCTTTATTGCACATGGAATGACCTCCGTGTAATACAAACTTAAGTTGTTCTCCAGATGAAAATCTGTCAGTAGCTCCCAACTGCTCTTAGAAAATCATCAAAATGTCTTGATACTACTTGCAAAGTTCTATGTCATCTGTTCTCTGCCCCCCAGCCATAATAAGTCTCATCAGCTCCTGAATGTACCCTGCATTCTCTGACCTCTGGGCCTTTGCCAGTGTTGTTCCCTCTATCTAGAATACTTTCCCCTTTTCTATTTCATTAACTCCTACTCAGCCTCCAGGTTTCAGCTGAGAGAGCGTTTCTTCTAGGAAGCCTGTCTGACCCTTCTCTATACTCCCAGAATCCTCTGTAATTATTTTACTGTACTACAATTCTCTATTTACTTGTCTCTTTCGTTAGAGAGTGAGCACAGGGTGACAAACATTTTCTGTAAAGAGCCACAGTAATTACCTGAGGCTTGGTAGCCCCTATGCTGTATGTCACAGCTACTCAATTCTGCTGATTTAGCAAGAAAGCAGCCATAAACAATACATAAATGAATGAGCATGGATGAGTTCCAATAAAACTTTATTTATAAAAACAGGCAGCAGTGGGATTTGGCCCATGGGCTGCAGTTTGCCAGCCCCTGCTCTAGATTGTCACTGTATCTCTGGACCTAGAAGAGTGCTTTGCACATTAAGGAACTCAATAAAAATTTCTTGAATGAAGAAGATTGAATGTATGAATAAACGAATGGTACACTTCAAAGGCCAAGCTACCCTTGTTTGAAAATATTCTTTACTAGAATCAAATTCATGTTTTAAGAATGGCATCTTTTCTTGTTCCTTCATGTCTAAAGCCCTGCCCAGGAATAATAATAATAATAATAATAATAATAGTAATAATTTTACTGAGTACTACTCTTTTCAATATTTTAAAATGATTTATCTGTTTTATCTTTAAAATAACCCTGTGAGCTATGAACTATTACTAACCCCAATTTACATAGGAGAAAACCTTACGAAGGTTCTCG
>NW_007727531.1:286994-293005 GCF_000696425.1 Galeopterus variegatus
GTGAGCTATGAACTATTACTAACCCCAATTTACATAGGAGAAAACCTTACGAAGGTTCTCGAAGATGGGCTATGTCTTGCCCTTGGCAGACACCCTCGCTTAGAGACTCTCACTTAGTGCCTGAAATCCAGCCCCTTGGTGGGGCTTCTCCCCCAGCATCTTCATGGTTGGCTGGATCCATGCCTCCCCCGGCCTGCTCAGCCCGAGCGCCATGCCAACCCAGCCTGGGGTTGGACATCTAATGTGGCTCCCCTGCCCACCTAACCCTGTAATCCCCTTATCCACAATCTCCAGGTGCAACGTTGCTTGCCTCTGTCCAGTGGATTTATCTCTGCTTTGGGCCCCACTGACCCTTTGAGCTCTATTCTATCACTTTTTCCTTCTCTCATCTTTTTTCTGCCCCTCAAGGAAGTTCTAATACCAGCCTGACATGTTTCAAAGGCCAATGCACAATGAAATAAATGTAGAACTTGAAAAGCGTGAGAAAACCCAAGAGATGAGAAACGCTCTGATAGAAGCAGTAGCAAGCTCAGCGGTCTTCCTACGGAGATTCGGCCAATTACCGAAAACACTTCCTTTGGCTGCAAAGCTCACCATTGAATCAGACTTGGGGAAGAGCAGGCTGTAATGTTAAACCCCAAAGGGCCGCTCTTTGCTCCGAGGCCTGATTCCATCTGTACTTCCTCGATGGCTATCTGAAGTATGCTGCCTGTGAGGATGTAAGGGCTCCCAACAAAAGCAGATCCCTTGTTGAGAAGCTGGAGGCAGCACTTTCAGCCTGAAATTGTCTTTTCTCCCTTTTCCAGACATGGGTCTCTGCCTCTCACTCTGAACTCACCAGCCCATGGCAGCTCACAGTGCTGGTTTGAATCTGACTTATGAGCCGATTGGTATCGCTATGGCGGGATGCAGAGCCGATTGGTATCGCTATGGTGGGATGCGTGGCTGGGTTATTAATTGCTCATTAGCCATCTGTGTGTGCTGCGCCTCAGTGAAAAGACAAGAGAAAGAATGTGAGCCACCGTTACCTGGGAGTCCAGCTACCGACACACGTGGAAACCATCCAGGGAGACCTCAGGTTCAATCCGCAGCTTGGCCACATATTTATTTCTCACTAAAATAACATCTGGCTTTCATTTTTTGGTGACAACTCGTTTGGACAAGACCTTGAGTAGGTTAAAAAAAAAAATTAGACTTTCCACCCTTCCCCCACCCTTAGGGAACTAAACTTTGTTTAAGCTCTTTTGTGAGCCAGGGGTGTGAATAAAGAATTGGTGTGGGGACCGCAAGCTGGGTGTAAACAAGGAGTTATTTGTTTCTTCTTATTAAAAGACGATGGCTCTCTGAGGAATTCACACACTCACCACTTGTAAGCAGGGCAGAGTTCCTGGGGAGAATATATAGCAAATTATGTGTAGGTCCCAGGAGCTCATAACTAAAGTACTTGGCAATCCTAGGGCTCGACTTTGTGGCTGAGGGATTGGGACCCCAGTGTCGAATGACAGGGTTTGGGGAGCATGTTCGAATTTTGCAGTAATCCAGGAGAACATGACACCATTGCCACAAATGCTCTGCAGGTCTGAAGACCTAGTGGCTCAGCAGCTACAGCCCCAGGTACCTGGGGGCCCCATTACAAGTTCCATGAAGTCAGGGGCATTTATCTCTTCCGTTCTTTACTGCATCCTCAACACCAAAAAGAGTGTCTGCTCCCAGTAGGCACTCACAAATGTTTATTGAATGAATCGAACAAATGAATACAATACAGGATGTATTGTGATTCCAGACCCGACCTGTGGCCATAGCTCTTCCAAAGTACACCCAGAATATTGCCCACAACCCTGAGAGGTGAGAGGTCACCAGTTGCTCCCAGTAGGCACTCACAAATGTTTATTGAATGAATCGAACAAATGAATACAATACAGGCTGTATTGTGATTCCAGACCCTACCTGTGGCCATAGCTCTTCCAAAGTACACGCAGAATATTGCCCACAACCCTGAGAGGTGAGAGGTCACCAGCCACATGGTAAAGAAGGATCTTTGAGTCAGAAGGACAAGATTCCTTACTGGCTGAAACATACAGAACAGATATAGAATGGGAGCTCCTGTTTTCTGGCTCTCCAGCTGAGGCATTTGAAGGAAAAAATGGAATTTAATTCACACGCAATTTCAGGAAAGATTATTATATACCTACTATCTGCCAGTGCTAAGTGCTATACATACGATCTGATTTGATATTTGCAACATCCCTGTGAGGTAGGTCCTATAATGATCCCCATTTATAGATGAGAAAACTGAAGTTCATGTGGGTGATATGGGTTCATATGGGTTAAATAACCTGATAAAAGTTACATGGCTAACAAGTAGCAATAATGTGATCATTGAAATGCAGCTCCATAAAGGTAGATAGCGTTTCTGTCTGGCTCCCCTTGGTATCACCAGCACCTAGCACAAGACTGGAACATACTAGAGGCCTCATTGATAGTTGTTGAATGAATAGGCGATCAAACATTTGCTTTATGGAGATGCCTCCAGCTGTAGTGGAAGATGGATAGAAGGGAGAGAGGCAGAATTGCAGAGGGTTTAGTAGTGACAGTGTTGGATTAGACTCTTTGGGTTCGGACCCAGAGCCAAAATTCACATTCTGGGTGACCTTGAGCTAGTCTCTTGACCTTTGTGTGTACCATCTGACCAGGGGCAATAATAATAGCACCTTTACTGGATAGTGATGAAGGTTTAATGAAGTAGATAAGTCACATAAAAGCTGTCAAATAAAAAATAGCTTATGTTATTAAGAGGTGATCAGAGCCTCGTCCCTTTCTCTAGGTTTTGGAGGGCTGAAACGACAGAGATATTACGCAGGTTGAATCAATTTAGGACTTGATAATGAAAGGAAAGCTGGGGCTAAGAAAGGAATCAAAGATTTGGAAGGATTTGAGCCTGGGAGGAATGAAAGGGTAAATGACACCATGATCAGAGGTGGGGAGCATAAGAGGAGAGAGGCTGGGGTGCAAAATAAAGGTCATGGTGATTTCCCTTGGACCCCAAACTCAGGATCCCAGCTGAGACTAGGAGAACTAAGAAAATAGAGACACATTCAGGATTGCAGAGGATTCTTCTCTCTCAATCAAGTGGATTAATTCTATACAAAAGGGAGATGGGCTACCCTGCCTACACATCTAAGAACAGAAAAACCACCTCATGAAGCGCATCCCCCAAACCTTAGTGTTCAGCTCCTCGCTTGCTGAGAGCCCCAGGTGACATCTTCACATCAATCAGTGAGTGGATGGCTGCCAGGCAATTGAGGACGAGGTCACACCTGTGACCCAGCAAAACAGACAAACAGATAACAAAGCCAGCTATGGCTATGTCACCTCCTGGTTTAGAGCCTTGTCACTCAAAGCACAGTCCAGGGACCAGCAGCGGCAGCCTCACCTGGGAGCTTGTGAGAAAAGCAGCATATCAGGCCATGCCCCAGTTGTGCAGAATCTGACTCTGCCTGTCAACTACATCTCCAGGTGACTCCTGTGAACATTAAGGTTAGAGGGTTTAGAGCTCTGCAGACAGATTGTTTAAAATCTGCTGCTGCACTTTCTAGCTCTGTGGCCTTAGGCAGGTGATTTAACATCCCGAAGCCTCCATGTCTTCATCTAGGCAAAGGGCAATCGAGCTAACTAACTGGATAGTTCTGAGCCTTACCCAAGATCATGCATATGGGAATGGTTTACATGGAGCCTGCAGCTGATGAGTGCTGAATTAATGCTAGCAATGGTTATTGAAAACTCAGCGTTTGAGGCAGGAGGCCAAATAATGGTCCAATTGACAACTCCTTAGGTAACAAGATGTTCACAAAGGGATGAAATTGGTAAAACTAAGCCGAGGCTACCACCAACCCAGCCACCCTCTCCAGATGCATTGATATATCACTCCAAATGTTTGCAAGGCTCCAACCCTGCAGAGTACTTGACCCAGATCTGGCCCATCCTCTTGGACTTACAGTTCAAGACAGACAAGAGTAGGCCCAGAGCCAATGTAAACAGCAGAAGGGGCCCTGAATCATTCTCCTGATTAGATCAGCAAACACTAGGGCTGCTGCCTTAGGACATATTCCCTGAGGACAGAGGCAGATATGAAGCAGGTCAACCTCAAGTGGTGTCCAGCAGTGGTTGAAAGAACAGAAAGACCACATGAGAGGACTGACCCACCTCCAGCATCAACTGTGGCACTGGCTGACAACAGAGGCAGAATCAGATTCTAGAGTAATAGCAGCAACACCACCTAACCTTTCTCGAGTGCTTCCTGCCGGTGTTCTAAGTGCTTTATAGTTTTCACCTAATTTAATCCTCCCAACAACCATGACCATTATTAACCTCACTTGACAGATTATAAAACTGAGGCTTAGAGAACTAAAGTAACTTGTCATTATAACTCATCACACTACTACTAAGTGGCCGAACTAGGACTTGCGTCAGGTGCAGAATGCACCTCTCACCTCACCTGTGCCTTCTTTGACCATGGCTCTCTTGCCATCTGTCAGTTTGTTTGCCCTGCATGGTCGGGGAGCTATCTGTGCTGTCCAGATGAGGCAGGGGTGGGTTTGTCTGGGGCATGCAGCAAGGGGCTCACTGTAGCTTGGGAGGACACTCACCCTCAGCGTTTCCACACTGAGTTTCTGGACCCTGACTGTGGGATGCAGAGGGCTTCTCATCTTAGCCTCAGCTAGAAGCCAGTGGTGACACTTTCTGGGATGCCTATACCTACAGTACCATGGAAATTCAAAAGATGAAATCACAGAAGCAATTTATCATTGTAAGTACAAAGACAGGCATCTATCAACAAAGGAACACAATTATAGCTGAGTGGTCATTGAGAGGCTTTCCCTTCATTGCCCTCAGAGTCTTTGGAGACCTCAAGAAGCCTCTAGTTGCAAAGACTTGATGTTTTACATGTGTGCTGAGACAGATGCAGAACCAAACTTGGATGTCATGATTCTCTGCTCCGTGCCTGCATCTTCAACTTAAGTCTACTCACACACCAGGAGGCCAGTCCAAATGAGCTGGGATCTTCTTGCAGCCCCCAGTTCTGCAGTAGTGTCTCCTGGCTCCCTTTATCAGGCACAGACCATTCTCACCCTTATGCTGCTCCACTCATGGCTTTCAGCTCCTGCCCTGCCCTTGGGACCCCGCCCTGCTGTGGACACCATAGTAACCTGTGTGGCCAGTGGTCCCAGAGGACCCCCACAGACAGAGGTAAAATACTAAAATCAACCCCCTTGCAAACAGGCCCTCTTCATTACAAACTGGTAGATGGATCCTAGCCAAATCCAAGAAATGTCTTAATTGAGAAGTTTAAAATAATCAATTTAAGTGATAATTCTCAAATGGTTAAAAGAAAAAGATCCTGGATCCATAGCAGGCCTCAGAGATATGTATTCTTCGGCTATAGGACTTTCTGGTTTTCTTCAACTATACCAAATAAATGATTATCTTCTCCATCTATGGATAAAGCTGGCTCTGATTAGTATATGAGATCACACACACACAGACATGCACACACTGTCTCTCTCTCATAAGTTTGTATAAGAGTAATTTCTGGGGGCCGGCCCGGTGGCGCACTGGAGAGTGTGCCGCTTGGGAGCGCGGTGGCGCTCCCGTTGAGGGTTCGGATCCCATGTGGAGACCGGTTCCTGCTCACTGGCTGAGCGCGGTGCGGGCGCAACACCGAGGGTTGCGGTCCCGTTACCGGTCAGTAAAAAAGACAAAAAGGAAAAAAAAAAAAAAGAGTAATTTCTGGAAGCATACAAAAGAAAGAAGATATTGGGAAGGGAGACCAAGACTCGAGGGTTGCGGTCCCGTTACTGGTCAGTAAAAAAGACAAAAAGGAAAAAAAAAAAAAAGAGTAATTTCTGGAAGCATACAAAAGAAAGAAGATATTGGGAAGGGAGACCAAGAGTCTGATAAGGCAGGAATACTTACCTTTTATTCTAATCCTTGACAGTTTTGGGCCATGAATA
>NW_007727531.1:293618-295383 GCF_000696425.1 Galeopterus variegatus
CGAGGGTTGCGGTCCCGTTACTGGTCAGTAAAAAAGACAAAAAGGAAAAAAAAAAAAAAGAGTAATTTCTGGAAGCATACAAAAGAAAGAAGATATTGGGAAGGGAGACCAAGACTCTGATAAGGCAGGAATACTTACCTTTTATTCTAATCCTTGACAGTTTTGGGCCATGAATATGTATGTAATACCTTCTAACTTCAAATTCAAAAGTAACAATAAAAAGAAATATGTGAACTTGGTGAGAGAAATATGGTCATTGCAAAAGCCCACGCCAAACTGCTTTATCAAACCAACCCTACTCCCCAAAGCATGGTGCAGATATCAACCAACAAGAGACAGTGCCCTTCAGGCCAAACACTCTGGCTCTACCTTAATCCCACAACCCCAACTTTTCCCTGGCTATACCAGCCCCTTCTGGTGTCTGACCCTTTGCTTGGCTACAATTTCTAGCTCCCACTCTGTATTAATTATACTGTATTAATAGCAAAGCACTTTGCCCCCATAATACACCCTCAGGCTTTGCCTTAGAATGGGACACTCCTGAGATACCAAACCCAGAGGCTCCCACCTAATCACTGCAAGGGGGCAGATTTCAGAACTCACTTTTCCTATCAGGCAGAGATGCCTTTGTGCTAGGTCCTGTTTTCTTTGTGTAATCAAACTTATGCTTGTTTAGAGCTCAAAGTGCAAAAGTGAATCTACTCATTGGGGTTGGAAATCCAGGCTGACACCAACAGGAGAACATCTCATGACTCAATCAAAGCAAATATGGCTCAGAAAATTAGTGCTTCCCTCCAGCTCGGGCTGTTTTGTTTACGCACTACTTCTTCCCGTTCAACAGGCTGTCATTATGTGAGCACCAATAAACCGGGCAGAATCGTGGACACAATATATCACTGTTCAGCGCTGCCAGAATTGGAACATAAAGACCACTTAACTCAGAACAAAATCAGGGAGCTCACAAATTAGTCACCACAGAGATGCCAAGACGATGTTAGTCTATTCACTGCACTCAACAGCATTATACATCTGAATGAGTTTAGGGCTCCTTGGAGGGGCACGTGTTGGGATGTATTCATTGCTTCTGTGGCAGGGCTCAGTGGTCATTGGCCCAGCTCCTCTGAGGCTGTGGCACATCAGATCAGCAGCCCCCCTGCCTTCAAGACATTTTTCTCCCTGTATCCCCCTCTTTGACCTCTAGCCATCAGCGCCTGGTGCTGCATCTGCATTTTGCCACGTCTCCGGTGTCCCCTTTCCAATGCTAATGCACAGAGTGGGATGTGCAGAGTTAAAAGGCAGCTTGTTTCTTCCCACCATACCTCCTCCATCCACATTGCCAAGGTTGCAGGGAGTGCTTTACATCTTAATGTTACCATGGAGTAGACAACGCGAAGTACACAGGACATGTGAGAGAGCAATTTCATTAAAAGTTCTTTATGGCTTGGCTGTGTGGTGAGCCATGCAAGCTAATGACCAGGTATTGTCAAGTACTCAAAGGCCCTTGGCTTACCTCCTTGAATAATAAACTGACCGGTTTCCTTGGGGATGTGTGTTTAAGTGCACCAAGGAGGGCGGCTTTTGAAATTTTTAATCATTCACATACTCCTTCATCATTTCTAGGTATCATCTGTATTACTATTTAATTAATATATTTTGGTAAATTAACACCTTTTTGATTCTTACTTAAATGCCTGCTGTAAGCAAAAATATCCATAAGATCATATATTTGAAGAGCTCATCCTAAGCAAAAATACCTATAAGGTCA
>NW_007727531.1:296415-297655 GCF_000696425.1 Galeopterus variegatus
TATATGCATGGCACTTCAGCCATTGTCATTCAAATAGAAGCACCAAGAGCCATGGTAAAACCTCCCAGCCCCACCTTGCTCAAAGCTGGTTCTTAACCAACTCGGCCAAGGCATGGGAGTTCACTCAACAAGGAGACGAACAAAACCAAGTGGGAATGTCTGCTTCTCACCGGAGAAACTAGATGGTACATGGAAAATTCCACACCACAGTTCAAAGGGGAATTGTGACCTAATAAATTTAGCTGCATGAGTTATTAAAGGCAACTGTAAATTCAGCCTGGATTTTTGTTTCTGTGCTTTTCCCACAGCTGAAACACATGTTAAACTGGAGAGAGTTCCCAGAGAAGCTCGGTGGCTGTTTTGATGGCATCTGACCTACCATGCCAGGATGAGGGATGTCCTTGTAAATGACTTGATTCCAGAGCAGAGACTCCAGGAGCACCAGCCTACAATCTCTGCAGAAAGCTTGGGAGTGAGGTTTCTTTGATTTCGAGGTAAAGAAGACCAACAGTAATTGAATTGCAGCCAGCCAGAGCTTGGGATGTTTTCTCTTGTTGGCTGGTTGTAACACCTAATCTCACCAAAGAAGCTCTGTTAGAGAGTGAATAATTCATGTGCTCTTCTAAGGGGCTTAGCAGCATAGGTGTCCTGCCAAGTCAAAGGAGTGATAGAAACGTGTCTTTAGGGATTAGTGCAAATCAGACTCCTACCTGATGGGATTTTAGCTGTGTTCAGGCCCCTATTCGCAAACTGTGATCTCAGGGTCAGAAAATGAACTGAAAAGGCATATCTCAGGGTTCAGAAAGCATCACACTGGGAAGTCACATACATAGCCGCTCTTTTTTTCTACTTGAGCTTCTTAAGAGAGACCTTTGTAGATAAAAAATATTTTGAAATTCCAAAAATGATATACAAAATGGTTCCTTGTCAAATAAATCAAGCAAGAAAAACAAAACCAGCAAAGAGGTTGCTTTTCTTCCAAGGGCTGACTCAGAGATCTGTTTCTGCAGAAATGCCTGCGAGTCTGTCTTCCGGACCATCTGCAAGGATACCATGGAGGCAGAGGAGGAGGCTGCAGAGAATGGGGAGGGCTGAGAAATGGGTCCTTCCCCTCTGGTTCTGCCTTCAGAGCCTGTTTACAATGTACACAGAACAAGGAGACTTATGACTTTGTAATCACACCTCGTCTTTTACCACTGATGTCTTCAGAAGATACATAGGATCAGGAAATGGCAAGATC
>NW_007727531.1:298697-302871 GCF_000696425.1 Galeopterus variegatus
TTACCCACTTTTTCCCTTTTTTAAAATTGAAACATCATTGGTTATACATATTTGTGGGGTACAGAGTTGGATATTAATACCTGTGTACAATGTGTGATGATCAAGTCAGGATAATTAGCATATTCATCACCATAAAACATAATCATTTCTTTGCATTGAGGACATTCCATTTCCTCTCTTCTAGTCATTTGATAACATGCGGTAATTTAATGTTAATTATAGGTGCCTAGCTTGACTGTACAGCTAGTTAGGAAAAATAAGTTCTATTGGTTTACCCTTTTTTAAAAATTAAATGTACACCTTAAAAAACAATATAGTATAATGCTTACAATCTATTTATTTTACTTTATGGAAATTATACCATCATAAAAAAAATTTGCGACTAATAAAGGTGTTCAAAGTAGTATGCTGCTGGGCATTCCAGCAAATATTCCCAGAGTACCTACTGTGTGACAAGTCTTACATCACAGCCAGAGAGAGGTCAAGGTGGTTCTAAAAGAGGTGTTCACAAATGGGTTCCTCACTGGGCATGGCCTCACAAGGTAACTACTCAGAAGGACAGTCTAGACGCTTGCCATTTCCGTTGTGGGTGGGTGGGGAGGGAGCAGACCAAAGAATAACCCAGAAAGCCCATCTAAGTGGACATGGTGTGCGGTAACTACAGGGGTTACTCCTCTGTAGGTCTGGCCACCCCTCTCAATGTTCTAACTGGGATTCCAGAGCAGGATACTGCTCACTCAGACAGCAAATATTAATATGTGCAGATTCTGGCCAGGTACAGCATTAGGTGACTGCGATACATGGCTTAGTGCAAACCCATGGTTTCCATCTCCGGAATCTTCTAGTCTAATGAGGGAGACAAATGCCAATCCAGTGTCACTAACAAAGGTGTAAATGCGAACTGAGGTGTGCAAAGACTCACAGTCCTGTCAGAATGTGTGAGAGAGGAATGTTGGAGGGCCAGGGAAGACTTCCCTGAGGAAGTGATTCTAATGCTGAGTTGGAGGCTGATGAGGGGAGGGCAGATATCCCCGCAGAGGGAAAGCAGAGCGAGGGGACAGTGATGCCGGAGAAGAGGCAGGGGCCAGATCCCTCAGGGCCCTGAGCGCCACCGCAAGGAATTAAAGCTCAACTTTCAGAGCCAAGGGACACAGAGGTGAGACGTGTGAATGCTGTTCCTGGAGCCAGAGTGGAAGTGGCTTCGGGGATGGAGGAAAGCAGAGAATGAGAGGCCACGGCTAGAAGGCAGCGCTGCCCACCTCCCTGACTGCTCTGCATCCCCCTCCAGTCTCTGCCATGCCCTGTGTATGGCAATGTGGATGTGGACTCCCCAACCTCCTGCCCACCAGCCACTCCTAGCTGGGCAGTGGGTGCTCCAGAGGCGCAGAGCTGGGTAAGCCAGTGCTCTCAGCAGGGCGGGGAGCCATGGAATGGCTGGGCTTCTGTAGGGTAGACTCTCCTGCCTCAGTGTCCCTTGGGAGGCAGGATGGACTCCTCTTCAGTCCCTTTTCTTCCCCCTGACACTTGCCCACTTGAGGGATGGCAAAGGAAGTGGCAGAGTCCCTTGGAGATCTGCAGCACATTAAAAGGAGCCTAGGCTTTGGTCCCAGGTGCCAGTCTCTGCTCTGTGGGACTGAAAGCAAACTATTCACCTTCCCTGAGATTCAGTTTCCTCATCTGTAAAATGCTAATAATAATGCCTGCCTCTCAGGATAGCTCAGAGAATGAAATCAGACAAAGCTCTAAGCAAGCCCAGTGTCCAAGTTAGAGTAGGTGTTTAATAAATGTTAGCGTCATTCATTCATTCAAAGGTCAAGGTTAAGGCCAAAATCAAAACCACCATCCTTTGTTATCCTCAGTCCCTTTTCTCACTTTGTCACCATCTATAGAGGTGGTAATGGTGGGTCTCAGGACACTCAGACTCAAGTCAGATTTACCTTTATTTTTTAGCTATGATCCAGGCCTTAGTTTCTCTTGGACATCTTATAACATGGGATGCTGGAGGCATCATTTTAACATTCTGAGCTGGGGGGATGCCTCAGTGAGATACATACTAAGGCTGGATTGACAGTGACTTTATCTGAACTCCCCACACCTCTCATCTGTTCATCCTTCAGTCTTGTCACTAAAGCCCCCACCCTGTAGGAATGGGGGACCAGCTTGGTAAAAGGCAGGTCCCAAGCAGCATCAGGTCTACAAGATCATGAGTAGATGGGAGGTCTGGAGACCATCAGAGAGAGAGAACTAATGCTGCGCCCAGGTGCTATTCACCTTCCCTGAGATTCAGTTTCCTCATCTGTAAAATGCTAATAATAATGCCTGCCTCTCAGGATAGCTCAGAGAATGAAATCAGACAAAGCTCTAAGCAAGCCCAGTGTCCAAGTTAGAGTAGGTGTTTAATAAATGTTAGCGTCATTCATTCATTCAAAGGTCAAGGTTAAGGCCAAAATCAAAACCACCATCCTTTGTTATCCTCAGTCCCTTTTCTCACTTTGTCACCATCTATAGAGGTGGTAATGGTGGGTCTCAGGACACTCAGACTCAAGTCAGATTTACCTTTATTTTTTAGCTATGATCCAGGCCTTAGTTTCTCTTGGACATCTTATAACATGGGATGCTGGAGGCATCATTTTAACATTCTGAGCTGGGGGGATGCCTCAGTGAGATACATACTAAGGCTGGATTGGCAGTGACTTTATCTGAACTCCCCACGCCTCTCATCTGTTCATCCTTCAGTCTTGTCACTAAAGCCCCCACCCTGTAGGAATGGGGGACCAGCTTGGTAAAAGGCAGGTCCCAAGCAGCATCAGGTCTACAAGATCATGAGTAGATGGGAGGTCTGGAGACCATCAGAGAGAGAGAACTAATGCTGCGCCCAGGTGGCTGGGGTGGCCATCCCTGGATGGGCTTTGGCATATATGGGATGCCCATACCTGAACATACATGAGTTAGAGAATAGCTGGACAGTCCATCCTCAAATTTACATTTGCTTACATTCTTGCAAGAGATTTTATATACTAAATTGTGTCATTTAAATCTGATCATCAGGATGATTACGTGATTAACAGTTAATGCATATTACAAGCACTTTGGTTTTTAAAAATTTATTTATTTTTCGAATTTAGTTATTATTATTTATTTACATTCTAAGATGTTGTGGAGCAGTTGGGGTGGAGGGGGAAAGGGGAAAGGGGGATAGTGTGGGAGGATGAGGAAGAGGGGAGGGGGGCATTGTTGTGGCCCATGGCAGCCCCCTCATTCCAGCAGAGGAGCCCAGGGGACTTCTGGCAGTGGCTTGGTCATGGCTGGGCTGGATACAGACATGGAGGGATGTGGCTGAGGCCCTCGGTCCCATACCACCCAGGCTTGGGAGCCCAGGGCACTTCTGGCAGTGGCCTGATGGTCATCACTGGGCTAAAGGCAGATGTTGGTGGGGGAGTACATGGCTAAGGCTTCTGGTCCTTCTGGGTTTTACAGGTATNAAATATCCATAAGATCATATATTTGAAGAGCTCATCCTAAGCAAAAATACCTATAAGGTCACGCATTTGAAGAGCTTGTCCTAAGCAAAAATATCCATCAGGTCATGTATTTGAAGAGCTACTTATATAACACACATCACCCAAAAAATACATGAAAGTGAAAATTAAAATATTATGCCTGACACACCCTGGAGCACTTGGAAAGAAAAAAATAATCACTCAGTAATTAACAGACTCCTGTGTCTTTTTATTTCCCACCATCGCTAGTGAGGAATCTTGTACACAGTGAATGTTCAATATCAATCTGCTGATTATTGATTTGATTTCAGGTGACAATTGCTTGTAAGGATTGTAATGAAAGAAAAAAGATACTCCAGGATCTAAGCAAGTTATCTCTCTGATTTCCAGGCCTTGAGACTTGGAAGCTACTGAAAAATATATCTTAGCCCTAAACTTTGTGGTTCAAGTAGAAGGGTCAAAGGAAATTGACAAAGTTATGCCATAACTTATTCTTAGCAAAACAAAACAGCACTCAAGAAACAGAGCTTGTAAAAAACGATGCAGAATTTTTGCTTTAAGCGTCTTTAGGAGGAAGAATGTCTCCAGATACAGACCTTTCACGCAGAGTTGCTATATGCATGGCACTTCAGCCATTGTCATTCAAATAGAAGCACCAAGAGCCATGGTAAAAC
>NW_007727531.1:304592-309042 GCF_000696425.1 Galeopterus variegatus
CACCTCGTCTTTTACCACTGATGTCTTCAGAAGATACATAGGATCAGGAAATGGCAAGATCACTGGCTTTGGAGGTAGAGCTACTTTCAAATCTTCCCTCTACTTTTCATAGACGTGAGATTTTGCTCTCATTTACCCTAATTGGACCTCAGTTTCCTTACTGGTAAAACAAAAGGATAATAATATATACTCCATAAAGTTACAGTAAGGATTAAATAAGGAAATGCATGTATGCTAGACACGTAGTAGGATATCACTAACAAGATGTTACGTAGAAAATTACTGTGATAGGAGATTGCCTAGCTTACCAACATACTGTAGGTACTCCACCTGGCTCCAAATGGTTTACCCACTTTTTCCCTTTTTTAAAATTGAAACATCATTGGTTATACATATTTGTGGGGTATAGAGTTGGATATTAATACCTGTGTACAATGTGTGATGATCAAGTCAGGATAATTAGCATATTCATCATCATAAAACATAATCATTTCTTTGTGTTGAGGACATTCCATTTCCTCTCTTCTAGTCATTGGATAACATGCGGTAATTTAATGTTAATTATAGGTGCCTAGCTTGACTGTACAGCTAGTTAGGAAAAATAAGTTCTATTGGTTTACCCTTTTTAAAAAATTAAATGTACACCTTAAAAAACAATATAGTATAATGCTTAAAATCTATTTATTTTACTTTATGGAAATTATACCATCATAAAAAAATTTGCGACTAATAAAGGTGTTCAAAGTAGTATGCTGCTGGGCATTCCAGCAACTATTCCCAGAGAACCTACTATGTGACAAGTCTTACATCATAGGCAGAGAGAGGTCAAGGTGGTTCTAAAAGAGGTGTTCACACATGGGTTCCTCACTGGGCATGGCCTCACAAGGTAACTACTCAGAAGGACATTGTAGATGCTTGCCATTTCTGTTGCAGGTGGGTGGGGAGGGAGCAGACCAAAGAATAACCCAGAAAGCCCATCTAAGTGGACATGGTATGGGGTAACTACAGGGGTTACTCCTCTGTAGGTCTGGCCACCCCTCTCAATGTTCTAACTGGGATTCCAGAGCAGGATACTGCTCACTCAGACAGCAAATATTAACATGTGCAGATTCTGGCCAGGTACAGCATTAGGTGACAGCGATACATGGCTTAGTGCAAACCCATGGTTTCCATCTCAGGAATCTTCTAGTCTAATGAGGGAGACAAATGCCAATCCAGTGTCACTAACAAAGGTGTAAATGCAAACTGAGGTGTGCAAAGACTCACAGTCCTGTCAGAATGTGTGAGAGAGATAGGTTGGAGGGCCGGGGAAGACTTCCCTGAGGAAGTGACTCTAATGCTGAGTTGGAGGCTGATGAGGGGAGGGCAGATATCCCCGCAGAGGGAAAGCAGAGCAAGGGGACAGTGATGCCGGAGAAGAGGCAGGGGCCAGATCCCTCAGGGCCCTGAGCGCCACCACAAGGAATTAAAGCTCAACTTTCAGAGCCAAGGGACACAGAGGTGAGACGTGTGAATGCTGTTCCTGGGGCCAGAGTGGAAGTGGCCCCGGGGATGGAGGAAAGCAGAGAATGAGAGGCCACGGCTAGAAGGCAGCGCTGCCCACCTCCCTGACTGCTCTGCATCCCCCTCCAGTCTCTGCCATGCCCTGTGTATGGCAATGTGGATGTGGACTCCCCAACCTCCTGCCCACCAGCCACTCCTAGCTGGGCAGTGGGTGCTCCAGAGGCGCAGAGCTGGGTAAGCCAGTGCTCTCAGCAGGGCGGGGAGCCATGGAATGGCTGGGCTTCTGTAGGGTAGACTCTCCTGCCTCAGTGTCCCTTGGGAGGCAGGATGGACTCCTCTTCAGTCCCTTTTCTTCCCTCTGACACTTGCCCACTTGAGGGATGGCAAAGGAAGTGGCAGAGTCCCTTGGAGATCTGCAGCACATTAAAAGGAGCCTAGGCTTTGGTCCCAGGTGCCAGTCTCTGCTCTGTGGGACTGAAAGCAAACTATTCACCTTCCCTGAGATTCAGTTTCCTCATCTGTAAAATGCTAATAATAATGCCTGCCTCTCAGGATAGCTCAGAGAATGAAATCAGACAAAGCTCTAAGCAAGCCCAGTGTCCAAGTTAGAGTAGGTGTTTAATAAATGTTAGCGTCATTCATTCATTCAAAGGTTAAGGTTAAGGCCAAAATCAAAACCACCATCCTTTGTTATCCTCAGTCCCTTTTCTCACTTTGTCACCATCTATAGAGGTGGTAATGGTGGGTCTCAGGACACTCAGACTCAAGTCAGATTTACCTTTATTTTTTAGCTATGATCCAGGCCTTAGTTTCTCTTGGACATCTTATAACATGGGATGCTGGAGGCATCATTTTAACATTCTGAGCTGGGGGGATGCCTCAGTGAGATACATACTAAGGCTGGATTGACAGTGACTTTATCTGAACTCCCCACACCTCTCATCTGTTCATCCTTCAGTCTTGTCACTAAAGCCCCCACCCTGTAGGAATGGGGGACCAGCTTGGTAAAAGGCAGGTCCCAAGCAGCATCAGGTCTACAAGATCATGAGTAGATGGGAGGTCTGGAGACCATCAGAGAGAGAGAACTAATGCTGCGCCCAGGTGGCTGGGGTGGCCATCCCTGGATGGGCTTTGGCATATATGGGATGCCCATACCTGAACATACATGAGTTAGAGAATAGCTGGACAGTCCATCCTCAAATTTACATTTGCTTACATTCTTGCAAGAGATTTTATATACTAAATTGTGTCATTTAAATCTGATCATCAGGATGATTACGTGATTAACAGTTAATGCATATTACAAGCACTTTGGTTTTTAAAAATTTATTTATTTTTCGAATTTAGTTATTATTATTTATTTACATTCTAAGATGTTGTGGAGCAGTTGGGGTGGAGGGGGAAAGGGGAAAGGGGGATAGTGTGGGAGGATGAGGAAGAGGGGAGGGGGGCATTGTTGTGGCCCATGGCAGCCCCCTCATTCCAGCAGAGGAGCCCAGGGGACTTCTGGCAGTGGCTTGGTCATGGCTGGGCTGGATGCAGACATGGAGGGATGTGGCTGAGGCCCTCGGCCCCATACCACCCAGGCTTGGGAGCCCAGGGCACTTCTGGCAGTGGCCTGGTGGTCATCACTGGGCTAAATGCAGATGTTGGTGGGGGAGTACATGGCTAAGGCTTCTGGTCCTTCTGGGTTTTACAGGTATTCTCTGGTGGTGTTAGACCTTTACTAGTTAATATCAGAACTTTGTCTCTGATTTGTGGGTTTTTTGTTTTTTCTTTCAGTTCTGCATTGGATTATTCACTATTCCCACCACTTAAACTCTGCACTGGAACTAATTTGTTGTCCTTTGCTTACTTCTAAAATGGGGGAACTTCCTGTGGAAACCAGCAGTTGAGCCCTGTGGTTGAGCTAAATTGCTGCTTTGTGGCTGATTCCCTGGCAAAGGCTTTTTGTGCAACTCAGGTTTTAGTTGTTGACTTTGTAAGCACTTCTGGGTCTTGTGAGATCTGGTACACCTTGGTTGTGTGGAAACTCTGGTCTGGGCCTGAGTCTTTCCAGCAAACTGCAACCTCTACAGTTCTACATTCCTGACCAGTCTACACTGAGTGGGCCTGTGCTGATTGGAGGGCAGATCAGCTGTCCATGCTGTGCCCCACTGTTCCCCCAGTGGGCCCATCTACCCCACTGCCTGTGCTGCAAACACTTCCCATGGGATGGGCCATGTGCCAGTCCCTTGCAATGACTCATTGGCCTCTGAGAGGCTCATTCTTTCAGTTGTCTGTGGGCCCTTGCTCCTATGCCGGTCCACAGGAACCCTGCCAGTGGTCTTGCTGGCCTGGGGGCCACCAAGGCCCTCTTCTCCCCTGAAGCCGCCAAGCAACTTCATCTGAAGGGCACAGCTGCAGCTTTTTCCAGCTCTTGCTCTGTGTACTCACAGAGCCTTGAAGCAGCCAAGGCTCGAAATGGTCAGAGCGGTCCTTTCTTTTTCTCATCATTGCTTCTCCTTCCTCATGAACTCCATAGGTCCCTCCTCCTCTTTCCCTGGGCTCTAGAGGCTCCTGCTTGGCAGTTATTGCTTTTTAATAGTTGTAAATTAGTTGATTGTGGGAGAAGGTAACACTGGGGACTGTCTATTCAGCCATCTTGACCGGAAGTCTGCAAGTACTTACTTTGTGTCAGGCATTCTGCTAGATGGTTTACATGCATCTTCTCATTTAATCCTCTCAACAATTCGGGGGTAGGTAATTCTATTATGCCCCTTTTGCTGATGAGGAGATTAAGGCACTTGCCTAAGGCTGCACAGCTGGCCAGTAGAGGAGCTGAAATTCTGAGGGAGGTAGCCAAGGTCTCAGCCTGTGCTCCTAATCACCAGCCTAATCTCCAAAAAAAGAAGCATTTCAGCAACACAAGTGGGTAGCACTCCGCAATCTTCTACAAAGGGCTTCA
>NW_007727531.1:309899-312092 GCF_000696425.1 Galeopterus variegatus
AAAAGAAGCATTTCAGCAACACAAGTGGGTAGCACTCCGCAATCTTCTACAAAGGGCTTCAGTCCCAACTTCATCTCATTTGATTCCATAGATACATGTCGGAGTAAGTGCCCAGGTTCCCAGTGGAGGGCCTGATGACATGCTTTTTCTGGAAATGACCACAACTGCCCTACTTAATCAATTATAAATGGTGCATTTGTACACTGCACAGTATAAAGTTCTCTAGTGTGTACATATATCAAATAAATAGAGCACTACAAGAACCAATCACATAAATTTAATTACATTTTATTTATTTAGGAGCTCCTGGGAGAAGAGCCTAGCAGTGCCAAGGAGAGGCTGTGGGATTTTGAGGAAACTGCTGGAAGAATCTTGGGGAGAGAGTCTGAGGCCAAGAGCCAGAAGGACTCCCCAAGAGAGGGCCGTTGCCATTTAAGAGAGATTTCCTAAAGTCACAGAAGGAGGAGGACATGCTCTGAAAACACAAAAGCTGCCAGGGACTGAAATTATTGGGTGACAAGGAGTGAGAATCGCCAGGCAGAACTTCTCTCAGCAATAACATGGGTGCAGTTGTCAGGGGCCTCTAACCGTTTGAAGCCCTGCAAAGCAAGAGCTGTCCCAGACTTGTTTTAATACATTTGTGTAACACATCAATCTCCCGACAGCACTCACATCTCAGAGACAAATTGTTTAACAACATATACTTCGTGTGTGCTTACTTTGTGCTGTTTGGTCTCTGGGTCCCTCAAAACAAAGTAGAACACTCAAAACATAAATTAAAAGAAAAAAAAAAGAAGAAAGGAAAATTAAAGCATCCTGGAATGTCTTTCTTCATGTTCCTGCTCAGAAAGCTCCTAGGGATCTTCCTAGTTAGAACCCTAATTATGGAAATTCTCATTTGTATTATGTGATTTATTTAAAGCCCGGTCTTTCCAAGAGAATAAAATCCAGGTTTTGAAGCACCTCTCAAAACAATTTATTCTTCTCTACTGACTAACTGCTTTGGCCAGCGATCATGAATTTATAGTACATTATGCCAAAGCAAAACACTCTAATAACTTAATCAAACATTTAAAATCCAGCTCACAGCCATGTAATATACAGAAGCAGTTCTGTCAGCTCTCTCGTTAAAGGTCGATTACCATTTTTATTCCAAACCTTCACATCTTGGAGAAGCCACATACACACACATACAGAGAGAGAGAGAAACATATAAGTATTTTGAGATTTAAAACTTGGCTGACATATACCCAGGCTTAGAGCAATTCTCCTTATGACACTTTGAAATGTGAAAATTGATCCTTCAGCTACTTTTTTGTTCAAATTCTAGCAAAAAATAGGATATAAAGAAAAGAATAAAACAAATAAAACTAAAAATCTTCAAGGCACTGGGAGGACAGAGCTGGGCCCAACTCTAAGCAGGTTATATGGTCTTACCCGCCAAGAATAGTAATATAGAAACAGTAATAATAATTTGTATTGTTTTATCTGTTTTTNCCTTGTTCATTGCCCCTTTCCTGAACCCCAGATGTATCATTCTTTGCCAAACTGGTGGTGACGATGATCCTATTTGATTTTCAAGACTTGGTTCAAGTGATGCCTCTTTGGTCAAGCCTTATCTGAGCTCCTGGGTAAAAGTGATAACTTCCTCTTCACTCTCAAGGGTTTAGCATCTGCCATGCCGAAAGGTATGTGTTTGCATGTTTGTCTTCCTAGTAGACTGTATGCACCGTGAGGTCAAGGGATCCCTTGTATTCTCCTCAAAAACTGTACTGCTAACATAATACCTAGCATACAGCAGATGCTCATGAGATGAAATGAAATTGAATCGTCTAATACACAAGATGAAAAAAAATTCCTACAGCCCCTCTCTGGAGGTAGGTGGGATGCTGTGGGTTGGGGTGGGAGAGGAAGTTGCTGGAAAATGTTTGAAAATGTCTGTCTCAGGGATTTCCCAAGAATATGTTGTTTTTGTCAGTCTTGCTTATGAGCATTTACTATTAGCCAGACACCATCCTAAATACTTTGCATGTGTGCTCCTTAGTTCTGCCAACAATCCAATGCGGTAGATATATGGATGTTTTACAGATGAGGCAATGAAGGCTCAGAGAGGTTCATTAATTTGCCTAAGGTCAAACAGCTAGTAAGTGGGGCCAGGATTCTAGAGCCCATGTTCTTTGCTGCCCTGCTATA
>NW_007727531.1:313922-314689 GCF_000696425.1 Galeopterus variegatus
AAAAAAAATGCACAGATCAAAATTGTATGCCTTGAAGAATTTTCACACAGTGAACAGACCCGTAAAACCTATATTCAAACCAAGATTCAGCAGATGACACGCCCCAGAAATCTCTTAACGCCCCTTCCATTTACAACCCTGCATTGCCAAACACTATCCTGACTTTTAACACCATAGATTAGTTTTGTAGGTTTTGAAATTTATGTAAATGGAATCAGGTAATATATATTCTTTTATGTCTGGCTTTTGTCATTCATTATGTTTCTGAGATTTATCATGTGGTTACATGTAGCAATAGTTTTTTGTGTGTGTTATTTTCATTTTCTATCCATTAATTTCATTGGATGAATATACCATAGTCTATTTATTTATTCTAATGTTGATGAGCATTTAGCTTGTTTCCAGTTCGGGGCTATTACAAATAATAATACTCTGATAAGAATATCCTTGTGTAGGTCTTTTTGTAGGGTGTATACCCAGGAGAGGAACTGCTGCATTTTGAGGTATGTGTATGTTCGGCTTTAGGTGACAGTGCCGGTGGTCCAAAGTCATCGTACTGATTACCCCCACAGCCTCATATGATAAATGGTTGTTTCATATCTCCACCAACACTTGATATTGCAAGTTTTACCCATTCTGATGAGTGTGTGGTGTATATTATTATGATTTTATTTTACATTTCCCAAAGCCTAATGACTCACTAAGCGACTTTTCATATGATCATTGCCCAATTGTGTATCCTCTATTGTGAAGTGTCTGTTCAAAAC
>NW_007727531.1:315016-318245 GCF_000696425.1 Galeopterus variegatus
CGGGAGCGCAGCCACGCTTCCCAAGCGGCGCACTAGCGCAGTGCGCCACCGGGCCGGCCCATTCCTGGGTTTTTTTGATGCTATTGATTTTTTTGATGTAGTTGATTTTTTTGGGTGCTATTGTTAACATCATTTTAAGAATTTTTTCCTAATTGTTTGCTCCTGCTATGTAGAAATTGTATTGACTTTTTAGTATATTGCCATGTGTGCAGTGACCTTAGGGATTCACCTAGAAATGGTGACAATTTATTTGCTGATTATTTTGTTTTTCATGTACTCAATCATGTTATCTGCAAATAATGTCATTTATATTTCTTCTATTCCAATCTTTATATCTGTTCTTTTTCATTGGCTCTTTGGTTTTGTGGTTCCTCCCTTCCTTCTTTCCTTCTTCTTCTTCTTTTTTTTTTTTTTTTTTTTTTAATAATTCCAGGACCAGAATTTCCAATACAATGTTGAATAGAAGTCATGATGGCAGGTGTCTAGTTCTACTAGGGGGAAAGTTTTCAATATTTCACCACTAACTGTGATGTTTGTTGTAGCTTTTTTGTAAAGAAGTTCCATTTTATTCTTAATATGTTAAGTGCTTTTAAATCATGAATTAGTGCTGAATTTTATGAAATACTTTATTCTGCATCTGTGAAGAGGAAGTGACTTTTCTCATTTATTTTGTTAATGTGATAAATTACAGTATTACTTTTGCAACAATAAAAGTTTCTTATTCATGTCATAGCCAAATGCATGACCACAGGGACCCAGAATCCTTTCGTTTTGTGTTTCTACATTCTTTCCTACAGGTTCTCAGAGTGCTGTCAATATTTTATTTCCTTAGAAAAGTTATTCAATTGTGTTCTGGCATATAGTTTTGGTGTCAAAAAGTATACAGGAAATCTGATTTTCTTTCCGTTAGTCTCTAATTGATTGAATGCTTAAAGATTTTTTCCTTTATAATTGTTTTATTAGAATATGTTTGGTTTTCATTCGAGAACCTGTTTTTCCAGATATTCAGTGTCCTTTCAAGATTGAAATTATTCAATTATTTCAAGATTTAAATTATTTTCAAATTGATTTTATTTAAGGAAATTTTCTTGAATAATAGTAATTATCAGTACTGTTAGTTTTGCTTTGTTGCATTGCTTTGGTTTTGTTTCTCAGAGATTGTCATAAGTGTCTAGAACTTCTTTGCCCAAATTACATACCTATCATTTTCTCTTAAATCTTTTTCTACCTGTGTATTCATTTCTTATTGATATTTTAAAAATACTCCTTTCCATCTTCCATTTCTCTTAAAGCATTATCCATTACATTTATCTGTTCTTGAATTCCATTGAGATTAGTATACCTGTATGTATTTTTGGTGTAAAAAACAACATTTATTTTGGTCATGAATTTGTATGCGAAGCAGGGTTTCATATACAAGGTCAACTTTTAAAGAAAATAAACTTTTTTTTTTCCTTTTTGTCTTTTTTACTGACCGGTAACGGGATAGCAACCCTCGGTGTTGCACCTGCACCGCGCTCAGCCAGTGAGCAGGAACCAGTCTCCACATGGGATCTGAACCCTCGGCGGGAGCGCCACCGGGCTCCCAAGTGGCGCACTCTCCAGTGCGCCACTGGGCCGGCCCAGAAAATAAACTTTTTATATTAGAATAGATTTAGATTTACATAGAAGTTGGGAAGATAGTACAGAGAGTTCCCATATACCCCACCCCCAATTCCCCCTATTATTAAATCTTACATTAGTATATAGTACATTTGTCATAATTAATAAAACAATATTGTTACATTAGTATTAACTAAAGTCAATACCTTTTTCAGAGTGCCATAGTTTTTACTTATGTCCTTTTTTTATTTCAAGGTCCCATTCAGGTTACTGTCCCTATTCCACCCCCCCCACCCCTTTCATACAGGACTCTTTTGAAGGATGTCATATGTGAAGCCCACATTTAAGGAATGAAGAGCTATGCTTAACCTCCTAGGGGGCAGAGAACCTAAACAACGAATTATTTAAAATTCTTCTGTATGGGAGATTTCTCTTCTTCCAATGTATTTATTTATTCAATCATTTATTTATATCAGTATGAACACATGAATATTTATTTTATACTTTGGTTATGATCCAATAGTAATTTATTTATTTTGTTGCTCAAATTGTTTTGGCTTTCACCATTAAGAGCTCTTTCAGTTTGCCCCTGTTCCTTTGACATATCCCCCAAATTGTGGGGTTTTGTGTTTTGTTTTGTTGAGCATTTCCTTTATTTATAGCACAACATATTGCATGCCCAAGTCCTAGAATCAACCATTTCTCCAAGATGCCTTATTTATTCGTCCATTTCTGTTGCTTATAACAAAACACTGGGAACTGGGTAATTTGTAAGAAAACAAAATTTATTGCTTACAATTTCGGAGGCTGGGAAGTTGAAAGTCCCAGGAACACATCTGACAAGGATCTTCTTTGGTGGCAGGGGTCTCACATGGCAGAAAATAGTGGAGCAGAGAAAGAGATATTCTCATGTGCTCTCTTTTTAAAGCCTTCAAAACCATGCCCATGACCACTACTATTAATCCATTCAGTAGAGCACAGTCCACAGAATCTCATCACCTATTCAAGGCCCTACCTTTCAATTACCATAATAGAATTTCCCACCCTCTTAACAGTTACAGTGGGAATCAAGCTTCTAATACATAAAACTTGGGGGGACACAATTCAATCCATACCACCTGCGTTCCTTTTCACTGGAGAATGGTATTAGAAACCAAGATCTGGGTGCTAGGTGTCCTTCCTGCCACTGTGGAGTTGCTGCTTCTAGGTCCTCTAGTTGATAGATCATGGAAATATTTGTTTGTATCCTAACCCATGTATCTACCCATATATATTAAATGAAATATGATTTCATACTGATGTCTCTAATCTCCTACCACATGGATCATTCTAACCTTCTCCATTGCTTGTCTCTAACCACCCATTTCATTTCATCTCAACAGTGAGAAACCTGTCCCTACTATCCACAGTCCATTGTTCAATCCTAGCATACGGGTATAGTGGTTTCAAAATTGTTAATTCATACCCTTGTGGGAAAAAACTTATCAACTAGAGTCCAGTTCTTCTGTGTAGCAACTTTTGCCTTTAGTCTTACAGACTCTACCCATTTCTTTTTTTTTTTTTTTCTTTCCTTTTTTGTCTTTTTTCGTGTCCGGCAATGGATCACAACCCTCAGTGTCGCGCCCGT
>NW_007727531.1:319852-322059 GCF_000696425.1 Galeopterus variegatus
TATATTTTCTCCTAGGAGTTTTACAGTTCTGTATTTTACATTTACACCTGCAATCCATTTTGGCTTAAATGTTGTGTAAGATGTAAGGTTTGTGTTCAGGTTCATTTTTCTGCATATGGACATCCAATTGTCCCAGTACCATTTGTTGAAAAGATAATTCTCCATTGAATTATCTTTGCACCTTTGTCAAATATCAGTTTACTATATTTGCATAGGTCTGTTTCTGGGCTCTCTTCTGTTCCATTGATTTATGTGTCTATTATTTCACCAATACCGTGTTGTCTTGATTACTGTAACTTTGTAGTAAATCTTAAAACAGGATAGTATAATTCCTAATTTGTTGTTGTTCTTTAGTATTGTATTGGCAGTATTTAGTTTAAAATGACTTCTTTTATTTTTAAAAATTTTTTTGAGTTCTTCACCCCTCCTTTCAAATCCTGCTTTTCTCTAATCACCTAATTTCTGAGTTTTTAAAATTCAGATTTATGTATGTTTTTAGAAGTTATAAGATCTTAAATTCTTATAGATAGTTTTGAACTATTCTATTAAAGTTTTCATCTGTTTTGTGGGTATCTCTTTTTGCATGTTTTCATTGTTTATAGGAATGTTATTATGCTTTTATTCTTTTTTTCTTATTAAAATAAAAAATATTCCAGCGCTTCAGTCAGAATCCTTTTGGTTGCTTATTTTTTAAGTGAAATAAATTCCTCTGTAATTTGGTGGGGGGGGGGGATGATATCTTTTTTAGCTTCAAGACTCTAGTGCTCCCTCTTGTTTGTTTTTGCAAAATAATGAAAAACATGACCTTGAATTTCCTAAGACCTGACTCTTACGGTGAATTGTAACAATTTTATCAAGAAGTTCTTGTTGTATTTCCACTATTGTCCCTGTTCTGATCAATTCCTCCCAGAAGTTTCTTTCTCTTCCTTGGAAAAGAGCCTTGTTTTTATTTGTAGAGTTAATAGGGCCCAGAATGCTTCAAGGNTTCCTTGGAAAAGAGCCTTGTTTTTATTTGTAGAGTTAATAGGGCCCAGAATGCTTCAAGGATTATCAGTCTTTATTACATCATGGTTCCTTTGTACTTACCATGAATTGAATCTAACAGAACTACCTTCTAGCTTCGGCATCTTTTCTGAGATTGACCACTATGTTTGCCAACGAACACTGACTGGAAATTTAAGGGGTCTCCTGTTCTCAGGGTCATAAGAAATTCAGCCTTTCCTCTGCTTTCTTCCACAGAGATACTACAACAGTCTCGTAACCCTTTACTGGGATACTTTGCCAACAAGTTTTATAATAGATGGTGTCTATTGTCTTTGATTTTGCTATCCTAGTTGTTTAGCACGTTTTCATTTGGGAGGGAGGATTTGTAATATTAAACCAACTTTTGCCTTCCTTGAGTTAGCCAAACTTGGCTATAATATACTATCCTTTTCGTGTATCACTGAATTCATTTTGCTAGTATTTTGTTAGGAAATTTGTATAAATATTCATGAAATACATTGGTTTATATTTTTTCTTGAAACGTCCTTATTGGGTTTTGCTATCAAAGTTATGCTGGCCAAATGACAAATGTTCATTCTTTCTATACAATGAGTTCGTGTTAAATTAATA
This sequence comes from Galeopterus variegatus, assembly GCF_000696425.1. Lineage (NCBI taxonomy): Eukaryota > Metazoa > Chordata > Mammalia > Dermoptera > Cynocephalidae > Galeopterus > Galeopterus variegatus. The sequence continues at coordinate 321,467 of NW_007727531.1, forward strand.
TTATTTAGTCCTTAAAACTTTGATAGAATTCACTGGTGAAGTCATCTGAGCCTAGATTTTTCTTGACAGGACATTTTAATTAAAGATTTAATTTCTCTAATACATATAAGACATACTTTTTATCCCTTCTTGTTTCTATTTTCAATTTCACTTAATCTTTTAAATCATTGAGGTAAAGATGTTCAAAATCCGTTATCATGTAAATGTTTGTAATATTCAGTTTATCCTTCTTTTTAGCCTTCCTATTAGTGATTTGTTTCTTCATTTTTGTTTTCTGATCTATCTTTTGAGATAATGAGTTTATGACTTCATTAGTTGTTAAAAGAATGAAATTTTTACTTTTTAGTGTTTTCTATTATATATTTGTTTCTCATTTCATATACTTTTGCTCTTAATGATCTCCTTTCTTCTATTTTGTTTTCTTGCCCTAACTTCTTCAAGTGGATACTTGAGTCAAAATACTTACTCCTTTTAAAATATATACTATACATAACATATATACCATAAATTGAATAATATAGCTTAAAGGCTGTACATTTTCCTCTGAGCATGGCTTTGGCTGCAATTCACACGCTGTGATATACTCTATGTTT
>NW_007727531.1:322563-327279 GCF_000696425.1 Galeopterus variegatus
AATAATATAGCTTAAAGGCTGTACATTTTCCTCTGAGCATGGCTTTGGCTGCAATTCACACACTGTGATATACTCTATGTTTATTTACATTCAGAAAAATATATGTTCCGATTTCCACTGGGATATGTTCTTTCACTCAGAGGTTATTTGTAAGTATATTACTCAGTTTCCAAATATTTTACAAAATTCTACTTATTGTTTTCTTTTTGACTTCTTGATTATTTCTGTTCTCAGAGAACATGCTACACATGATTTCAATCCTCTGATATTTGTTGAGACTTGCTTTCTAGATCAGAATACAATAAAAGTTTCACACTTCTACAGTTGTTTGCAGTGTTCTCTACATATCAATTAGGTCAGATTTGCAAATATTTTTGTTAAAATAGTCTATATGTTATTAATAATTGTATCTGCTTGTGTCTATCAATTACTGAGAAAGGTATCTTAACTATGATTATGAACTTGTCTATTTATCCATTTAGTTCTATCAATATTTGCTTTATATATTTTCAGGTGATGTTTTTAGATACATACAAACATAGATTTGCTGTGCCTTCCTGGTTTAGTTTATCTTATGAAATGTCCCTTTTTATATCAAATAATGTTTCTTTTTTAAAAATCTGCTTTATCTAATATAAGTAAAGCTATACCAACCTTCTTTTGGTTGGTGTTTTCCTAGTACAATTTTCTATCATTTTATTTTCAACTTTCTCCATCTTTATGTTTAATGTTTGTGTTTTCTAAGAATATAATTGTTGTGTTTTTTAATCCACTCTGAGAATCTATGTCCTTAGATTAGAGGATTATTCCATTTACATATAAAGTAATTATGTTATATTTCTATTTAAATGTATCATTTTACTATTTGTTTTCTATTTGTCTCATTTGTTCTATGTTCTTTTTCCCCCCTTTTATTCCTTATTTGAATTTTTTTTTTTTTTTTTTGTATCATACCATAGCCCTCTCCCTCTATTTGGTTAGCTTTTTTTTTTAACTATTCCTTTTAGAGGCTATTCTACAGATTACATCAAGCATCCTCAATTTAATAAGGCAATAAACCTTAGCACTATTATCACTTCCTAGATAATTCAAGGATCTTAGAACACTTTAATTCCATTGACCCTCCCAATTTTTTTGCTCCTATTCTATCTTAAGCTTCTTTTAATATGGAACAGTTAACTCGAACCCCTTTTATGATGTTGACTTGTTTTTTTCCTCTATTCCATCTACATTCTGGAGACCAGAAGTGAGATCTAGCTAAATTAGATTTAGAGAAAACATATTTAGCAATGATACTTCATAGGCAGTGCTTTGAAATTTCTATTTTGTCATATCAGTGACTTGATAATTCTAACCTCATAATATTCCTGTGTGCATTAAATGAGATGGAAAATATAAAGTGTGTAACATGCTATCTGACACAAAATAGTTAAAGAGCAGAGTTTCTCAATTACAGCACTAGTAATGTATTGGGCCGGATAATTTTTTGTGTGAGGCTGTCCTATGAACTTGAGGATGTTTAGAGATATTCCTGGCCTCTACTCGCTAGGTAGCATTCCCCAGTTGCAATATTCAAAGATGTCTCCAGACATTGTCTGATGTCCTCTGGGAGCCAAAATTAGTCCCAGCTCAGAACCACTGGTATAGAGGAAAAACTCGAGAATTTTTGACAAATATTCCACAAGAACTTACTATCACACCATGTTCAAGCCTTTGAGATTAAGAACTAAATGGGACATGAATCCTGACCTCAACATACTCATAATTTTGGGCAGAGACACTCTAGCAAATAGGGAAATAAAACATGGTGTCATGAGTGCTGTAATACAGATATTTGTGTGTTATAAGATGAGAGGGGCACCTAACTCAATATGGAGCCAGGATCCTCTCGTGAAAATTCCTGAGCTAAAACCCAAAGAACAGGCTTCCCTTCCCTTTCCCAGTAAGCCCCAAAAGAACAAACCAGTAAGGAGCATTCAGAATAGAAATAAACCTTGCAGAAATGAACCAATACAATTTCCAGGCCATATTTCAGAATATGATCAATAAAGACTAGTGGCAGCCCCCTCCACCTGGAAGCAGGCAAGAGCATGCCCAGGGTCCTAGGCAGGAGCTGAGAGCAATGCCCCCTGAGCACACTGAAAAAACTGCTTCCACATGATTGGCCCACGACAACCACTACCACAGCCACCGCTGCCACAAAAGCAGCTCAACACCACAGCAGTAGCCACAGCCACTCTTCAGGTAGCCTGCCAGACACTCAACTGCATTGACACAAGGTAAGTCATCAGTGGAGATGGGAAAAAGAGGACATCTCTGTCCTCAAAGCCCACTCCAGAGGAATAGAAGCAACTGCTCTACCAGATGACCAGACATCAACATAGAGGTATTAGAAATATGAAAATGCAAGAAAATATGACACCACCAAGACAATACAGTAATTCTCAAATACCAGACCATATAGAGCAGGAAACCCTTGAAATGACTGAAAAGGAATCCCAAGCAGCAATCTTAAGGAAACTTACTGATATATGAGAAGACTCAGTTAGACAACATAATGAAATGAGAAAAAAAAGCTAGGATATGAAGAAGAAAATTAACAAAGAAATTAATACCTTAAAAAAAATGTAACAGAACTCATGGAACTGAGTTCATGCAACAAAATGATTTATGCAACAAAATAAAAAACACAACCAAGAGCTTAAGCAGCGGCTAGAATAAGCAGAAGAAAGAATTTCTGATCTTGAAGATAGTCTTTTTGAAATAACCCAGGCAGACAAAAAAAAAAAGAAGAAAAGAAAAAAAGAATTTAAAGGGGCCGGCCCGGTGGCGCACTGCTACAGTGCACCGCTTGGGAGCGCGGCAGCGCTCCCGCCGAGGGTTCGGATCCCACATACAGACCGATTCCCGCTCACTGGCTGAGCGAGGTGCGGGCGCGGCACCGAGGGTTGCGATCCCATTGCCGGTTCCGGTCTGGTGCGGGCGCGACACTGAGGGTTGCGATCCATTGCCGGACACGAAAAACGACAAAAAAAAAAAAAAAAGAATTTAAAAAAATGAAGAAAATCTAAGAGAGCTATCAGACAACCTTAAGCACAGCAACATATGAATCATGGGTGTTCCAGAAGGGGAAGAGAAAGAAAAAGGCATGGAAAACCTATTCAATGAAATAACGGAAAACTTCCCAGGTATAGGGAGAGACACAGACCTTCTGATCCAGGATGCTCAAAGATCCCCAAACAGAATTAACCCAAAAAGAGATCCTGTCCAAGACACATTATACTCAAACTGGCAAAGCTCAAAGACAAAGAGGGAATATTAAAAGAAACAAGAGAAAAGTGCCAAGTCACCTATAAGGGAGCATCTATCAGACTAACAGCAGCCTTCTCAACAGAAACTCTACAAGTCAGAAGAAAATGGGATGATATATTCAAAATACTAAAAGAAAAAACCTGCCACCAAAAATACTACAGGCAGCAAGGCTATCCTTCAGAAATGAGGGAAAAATTGTGTACTTTCTAGACAAAAACTGCAGGAGTTCACCACCACATGACCAGCCCTACAAAAAATCCTCAAGGAAGTCCTGCATCTGGAATCCAAAAAACAACAACCACTACTACAAATACACAAGAAACAACAAACCCCACTAGTAGAACAAAAATGCAAATGAGAAAGAGAAAGAAACTAAATCCTACCACCACAAAAAAACATAATGACAATGTTGTAATGCCCCTGCTTTATTTCTGATTTTAGTGATTTCAGTCTTCTTTCTTTTTCTCTTCTCCTGTCTAAATAAAAGTTTGCAAGTTTTACTGATCATGTTAAAGAATCAACTTTTGGTTTTGTTTATTTTCTCTATTGTTTTCTAATTCCCTATTTCATATATTTCTGTTGCAATCTTCATTATTTCCTGCTTATATTTGCTTTTGGCTTAGTTTGCTCTTCTTTTTCTATTTTCTTAAGGTAGAAGTTCACATTAGTGATTTGAGATTTTTCTCATTTTTAATATAGGTGTTTACAAGTATAAATTTTCCTCTAAACATTGCATGAGCCCTGCATCCTATACATTTTGATATGTTGCACTTTGATCTTTATCTTAAAGTACTCTCTAATTTCCCTGTGATTTTTCTTTTTACCCACTGTTTATTTAGGAGAATGTTGTTTAATTTCCACACACTTGTGAATTCTCTGAATTTCCTTAGACTTGTTTTGTGACAAAAGAAAAAAAATTTGGAGTGGGTGTGCGAGGAAAGGTTAGTAGACCAGTACCAACTTATAAATATATAGATAGAAAGAATCAGTTCTGGCGCTCTAGGGTGACAATAGCTAATAATATTACATTGTATATTTCAAGATAGCCAGAAAAGAGGATCTTGAATGTTATACCCACAAAGAAATGAACAATGTTTGGGTGATGGATATGCTAACTCTTCTAATTAGGTCATTATATAACATATGCATGTATTGAAACAGACAATACCCCATAAACATATACAATAAAAAAAAAAACGAAAACAAAACAAAACAAAACAATAAAGGAAAAGAAGCTGGTTTGAGAATAGAAATAAGCAAAGTAAAAGTTTTAAAAAATAACCCCAACTAATTTTTTTCTTACTCCTAGTTTGTAGGTATCCTGAAAAAATAAATGAACAAACGTGTTCGGAGCTGCTGTCAGCAAGACTAGGTGACAGAGTAGCAGTAGAACCATTGTTTATT
>NW_007727531.1:327463-331461 GCF_000696425.1 Galeopterus variegatus
GGGAATGTTCATATTTTGAAAACAAAAACAATGAACCTTAAATGTACTCATTTTCAAGTACCCAGAGAGTAATAAAGAATGCTTATTTAAGAAAAAAAAAAGATTAATCTACTATCAAACATAGAGACACGGGTAAGGTGAGCCAAGGGTGGAGCTGGACATGGCACATCCGTCATCAATTTCTTCAGTTGTTAATAGGAAATTTACTGTATTTTCCTAGTCTACATCCCTCACTTTATTTGGGAAAAGACTGAATAACCAAAAGCAGATTGACACCAGTCACGATGAATGTCACACACACCCCCCACTGCTTGCTGACCCTGGAAGGCCTCAAATGAAGGTGTCTATCCAACTGTGTCTGCCAGTCCAGCTCCCTATATGTCCAGTCTTATTGCTGACCAAGTACTTTCTCAGCTCACTAAGCCTGTTGCTTCCATTTCCTGGGCACATCACTCAGCTATCTTTCTTGCCCTCCCCTGCACTTTCCTGTGGCCATGTGACTGAGTTCTAGCACAAGGTACTTAAGGGTGGAAGCAACATGTACTCCTTCCAGATCTCACCCACGAAAACCTCCCATGTGCAATCCTTCATGCTGTTTTCCCTCCTACTGGCTCGATGCAGAAAAACATTAGCATCTTGGAAGCTAAGATTTAAAGATAGTAAAGTCAAGGAGTGGAAGGAGCCTGTGTCCTTGGTCTGCACTTGGAGGAGAGGCTCTATCAGGAACACCCACATTGGGTTTTACATGAATAAGAAGTACACTTCCACTGTGTTAAGTCACTGAGATTTGGGATTTATCTAGTACAGCAGCTAGCATTACCCACCTAATATACCAAAGTGGAGAAGCAGCCAGGTTTCTCTGCAATTGCAATCCCTTCAGTTCCCCAGACGTGCATGGTATTTCAGCCTTGTTCACCAAGCCAAAGAAAAGAGCCTCTTGCCAGAATATTTCACTGATATTCCCTGGGGTTAAATGGGTATGTGAGAGGCTGTTTGCAGGGCCATTGCTAAAGATCACACTTCATCTAATGTCTGCAACACAGGAGTATGAAAGGATGTGAGCTTTGATGTCAGACAGATGTGGCTTTGCATTTTGGCTCCCCTTTTGACGATTCTTTGACTTAAATCTCCCTGGGCCTCTGTTTCTTCATCTGCAAAATGAGGGTAATAGCACCTCATAGGAGTTTTGTGGGGACAAAAGCGCAGATAGCAGGTAAAACACCACCATGGTTCCTGGCACACCCAAGGTACTCAATTAGTTCCTTCCCAACAACCATGAAATTAACAAATTGAGAATTTATTTACCCTTCTCATTAGAAGACTAAGCAAGAGGTGGCTTTTTTACAAAGGACTGTATATTTATCTTTTCATGTAAATGTTGAATATTTCATACAAAGACACCAGATTCAACAAATACTTTCGTGTTTTCTTTGGTCTAAATAAGGAGAATTTAAGTTTTAAGAAAGTGAAAAATAAACATGTAAACAGAGGCAATATTCATTATTTTTATAACTGTTTTCCCTTGCAAGAGATATATGTCATATTTTCAAACCATCGGCAACAGAACGTATGCTGGGACTTGACCCAGGAGGAGAAAAATAAATGAGACAGTTCACACAACAGACAGGGAATAAAGCATTCTGCTGGGTAATACTAATTGACGTGTGATGAGGACCTTCCTTTTTCCCATGTAGCTCCAGATGGAATGACTCCCTGTGACATGATGACACATCATAAAGCTAACAAGTTGGTGGCAGGCACGCCACCTTACCCAAGCTCAACTCTGTAAATGAGATTTGGCAACAAGACAGGTCAAGAGAGCACAGTTCTTCCAGGTAAGCTGGCGGAATGGTGAGCTGTTGCAGCCTCATACCCAACCGCAGGAGGAGGCTGAGATGTCAGAGCAGCCAGGATGCAGAGGCAAGCACTGAAGAGAGCCGCCCACCTGCATGACTAAGTGCTCTTGGGGACAATCCCCGCTCAGTGGGCAGAAAGCAAATATCCAGATGTTATGAGCTGCCAGATGTGATTAACTGAGGAAAGGTGAAGTTGCCCACTTAACCATCTGAGCAGACCCCTCATCAAAGTGCTCCGTTTCTTAAGAGTTTTCTGCAAAAGCATTCATCAGCAGAACAAATGGAGGCTCCATCCATCTCCCATCCTCACTCTTTTCCTCTCTCCCTCTGATCGAGTCAGAACAGAGGCCTATTTTTAAACCACTGGCAATGGATTCTCTCGTGGAAACATGTGGGCATCCTAACAGAGACTGATGCTCACCCAGAGGAGACACGAGCACCCCCAAGACTGCGCCCACTCGCCTGTCCTTCCTCTCCCAAGACAGTGGGGCCAAGGAGTCTCAGGGAGGAAAGGGTCTGAGGAAGGAGGAGCAGGGGGTGTCTGATGCTGGGTTCCATGACAGGGATAACCGCAGGCTTCTCTGCTCCATGAAAGAGAAGGCTGAGGCTTGGGTGAAAACCAGCCTGGGGATAGACACCAAGAGAGAGCACAAGCCTAGGAAGAAGAAAAACAAAGCCCAGATGCCGATTCTAGCACCTTCCAAGAAAAGGAGTTTAAGTGGATCTCAGTGTCTCTTTAACATGCGTCTAATGTGCTTTAAATATAATAGCAAACGTTTTATTAAACATTGGAGACTTTTTAAAAACAAGGTCATGAGGCCAATTTACCAAATGTATAAAAAAAGAAAAAAAGACACTTTTTGAGAAAGGAGGTCATGCTGTACTTACAATCGCTCCAGCTGCTTCAGGTCCTGGAAGGCGCCTCTCTCAATGATGCTGACCTGGTTGTCTTCCAGATGCCTAGAATCACAGAGGTAGCAAGGTCAAGGACAAAGCTGGGCTCAGGGATCCTCATGCCAGGCTTCAGGCCATGCAGGCCTGGTCACTCAGTCCCTCCCATGACCCTCTGGGCCCCTCCAGATGGGATCAGCCTGGTGGGACAAAATAACTCACATCCCAGCTTGGTGTCACGGTAACCAGGGTTTCGCCGCCTGCACACGTCTACCTGACAGATTGGTTTCCATGCCTCTATTTTAAGAATGTTCTCAGCAAATGTCCCCCCAAGCACTGCAGGATGTTGCACAGAAAAGGAAGAGGTAAAAGCTGCTTCTTATAAAAACTACACATATATTCAGCATCTCTTCCCTCGGAGCTCCCTCCTCCAAGGATTCAAAAATACTTCATTGACAAGGGCCTTCCGTGTTCACCCTCGTGAAAGGGTGAAACTATAGTGAGACTACTGGCTGGAACTAAGGAAACCAGCTTGGTTCCAGGAACTCCTCTCGCCCAGGGCCTGGCTAATCCCAACCTCATGATGATGGTCACAAAAGCTCTGTCTCCCTACCCCCAGCCACAAGCTCTGCTCACCCACTAAGCCCTCCAAGCAGGTGATTAAAAACCCTACACACTCTGCTAAGTGAGTTTGACTCATGCATGTGGTATATCCTAAGAACTGAACATACAATGAAACATTTGTTCCACTAATTTAAAAAAAAAACATGGCAGCTTAAAATGGATTAGCTGAATAGCAGGGAAGGGAGGCAACGAGCTGCATAGCTTCCATCCGGTGCTGACCCTGGGCTGAGCAATGACGAGGCTGCATTAGGTGGCTGAACGGGGTTTACTGGGGATGCACTTGTGATTCAAGGATGTTTTTTTGGAAGGTGGAGTTTAGGAAGAGTCGTGGCTTCCTCTGGATTAGGCAGGAGGAGAGGTGCCCTCAAACACCTGAATGAATGGCAGAAGGAGAGGAAGAGCAGCCTTGGAAAAGCTGGGTCTTCATTTCAATAGCCCTCTACCTCTTAGAAAGTTTATAACCTCCTGCACCTCTTAGGCTTAACACTGAGGCTCTTGAGTTTAATGTTCAAGTCCACTTTCCCCACTGTGCCTAAAGACCAAGAAGGTAGAACTTCAGGTCATTGTATGCCTAGCTCTATCACAATTGCCCAGCATAGCAGCCACTTAATCAATACTTACTGAATG
>NW_007727531.1:331644-332438 GCF_000696425.1 Galeopterus variegatus
TATGCCTAGCTCTATCACAATTGCCCAGCATAGCAGCCACTTAATCAATACTTACTGAATGAATGAAAAGTGAATGAAGACTTTGGGCCTCAGCACATGCTGATTTTATATGCAGGGAAAGGCTAGTCTAGGATTCATGAAGTGTCTTCCTGTCAGAGTGGGTAGAGGTATTTAGTTTGGGTTCAATGATATTTTATATTTCTGTAAATTTGTTACAGTTAAAAATCAGGTTATTACACACACACACACACACACACACACACGCATACCACAAAAGAAACTCATTTAAAAAAATTGTTTCTCACATTTCCAAATGTGAATTCGCCTGCACTGAGCACCTGGTAGGCAAGGGCACCTTGCTGCCCAGTTTTGCACTGTCCTCATCAGCTCTAGTTCTCACATTTATGTTACTTCTGCACCTCACAGATTGCTCCCCACAGGTTCCTCACTTAACAGATATGGAAATGATTGAACAGAGAGGTTAAGAGACTTTCCCAAGGAGAAATTATTCATACAAAGTCACACAGCCTGGTAGGGTAGACCTTCTAACTTGCTGTCTGGTGTGCTTTCCAGACTTAGTGTAGAATTCCTGTCCTGTTTTCATACTAGCTGCTGTTGTAATATTGAGTGAGTTAGTCAACCTCTCTGAGATTCAGTTTCCTCACTTATAAAACGGAGAAGATAAAACATTGCATAAGTTTTTATGAGAATAAAAATGGAATCATCTAGCTGGGATCTGGAGTACGATTAGAGTCTTAATAAATGTTTCCCTTCTCTTCTCTTCCTTTTCATTC
>NW_007727531.1:334086-336026 GCF_000696425.1 Galeopterus variegatus
CCCGCCCCCCCCCACTCCACTTTGTAGCCCTAGGAATGTTCCCTCCCTCTGTATGACCACAGCACTACTGTGGTCTTTCTTTCCTTTCTTCCTTTTGGAAAGCTGAATTTAATCGGCTTCACTGAGAAGTTTCTTTGACCTCCAGCTTCCTGTTGGGTTCAGCCAATGGGAGTCACCAACCGAGGATCAGAGGGTGAGAAGAGAGTGTGGTCGGGGATTTATTTCCTCCTTCCCTGCCAAGTCACCTCAGGTTGACTGTGTCCCTCTACCCGAGACCATAGGCCCTGTCAGGCAGTCCCTGCCTTTGCTGGGCTCTAGTAACCACTTCCCCCCACTGCTCCTTGAGGCCCAGGTGGTAGCAGTGGCTCTTTGTCGTCACTAGCCCCAGGGAACTGCACCATCTCTTCTTGGCTTTTCTGACCCCTGCCCACACCTTTATAAATAATCCTTTATTTAGCTCTCCTCATTTGCCCTGTGTGAGTATTATCTCTTTCCTGCTGGGACCCTGATTGACAAGGTGTCCAGGGCCCCTTCAAGATCTACTTCCTAGATCTGTCAGAGTCCAGCCTAGTACCTGGCACTCAAAGATTCAATAAGTAATCAATATTTGATGAATCAATGAATGAATTGGTCAATGATTCAATGAACTCAATTCAATTCAATGAATTTGATTCAACTCAATTCAGTGATTCAATTCAATGAATGAATGAAAGAATGAATGAATGACCTCTGGCCCTCTGATCCAGACTTCTAGGCTGAGATGGAAACAGAAACAAGCACTGAAGCCATTGATATCCCCTCATTTTACTGACCCAATGCCGGAGCACAGGGATCGGGAAGGGCTGGGCACCCAGGAAGGCTGTCCATGGCTAGAGTCTGTTCTGAGTTAGAGGGACACAGACTGTGTTCATTTTCAGGTCTTTAAGCATTGGGGTTTTTTTTGTTTTTTGTTTAGTTTTAGCACTGGGTAAGAATTGGAAATTGCCCCCAAGCGGTGATGGCTGGGGTGGAGTTTAACTCTTTTATTAACCCCATTTGGGATGAAGCTCGTTCCCACATTGTGAGCACAGCAGAGTTCTTAAACAGAGTACTAAGAAAGGGAATATAACCAATACTACCAGAAGAGACCTTTTCCTACTCCCACCCCTTAGGAGAAAGAATTGTCATGGGCAAATCTTCTGTCTTCTCCTTGAATGCATTTCATCTGGGGAAAATTGCCCTGGGAGGAGACTGGGGTTCCTCNTCTTCTCCTTGAATGCATTTCATCTGGGGAAAATTGCCCTGGGAGGAGACTGGGGTTCCTCAGTCTCCAGTTTACCTGCATTTGCCCATTCACCTGTACTGTATTAACAGTTCTGTATGGAACCGGGTGGCAAGCTCGAATTATTCAAGACTATTGAGTCTTTTGTGATTTCACTGTAAATTGTAAATAAGAAACAGATATGGGGAATGTGCCAAGGTGTGATGAAAGCTTTTCAAAAAAGATAGTTGTCTAGGTTACAAAGCTAAAAAAAAAAAAATAGATTGAGGGAAAATATAGTTAAAATGTCTGGATATTTTATTGGTGTTAGTTAGAAAGCATTTCAGCTATTCCAACTGGCAAGTTCTTTTACAGTAATAAAGGGACACTCACATGTGATTGTCTTTGAGTTGATAAGAAAGATAATGAAACGCAGCATATTAACAGAGTCTATAAAGTGGGGGTAGGGGAAGCCTTTCTGGCATTGCTTATCAAAATAAGAAGAATGTACCAACTAACTGAAAAGATAAACTGTAGTCAAAGGAATGTTGTAGACCATCCAGAGGATATTAATACAATCTTTTGTGATTATTTTAAACTTTCTATTTGCAGAGAACAGATATGGAAATTGGAACTTTTATTAGTCTTTCTGATGTAATGGTATGAAAATCAAAGGGTTATTTTTGACTTGTTAGAAAAT
>NW_007727531.1:336685-339272 GCF_000696425.1 Galeopterus variegatus
ATTAGTCTTTCTGATGTAATGGTATGAAAATCAAAGGGTTATTTTTGACTTGTTAGAAAATAAAGCATTAGGTGATATTTCTGACTCGTATGAAAGGAAATCTCTCACAGATGTAAGAAGAAATGGGGGGGAAAAAAGAGAGAGAAACTTAACAATTTTCTGTTTTTTAACATGGAAAATGACCTGGAATCATGAGTTAGTTACTGCCTATAACTCTTAAATAAAAATCATCCTAAAACTGAACCAACCTTAGCCCAATCTTGATTCTGATTCACACACACCTTGTCAGAGCTGCCAGTCACTTGGCAGACACATGGCTGCTCAGGGCTAAAGAAAGACTTGGCACAGGGTGGTCTTCCCCACCAAGGATGGTGAGTGGAGAATGTTCGAGACCAGAGATGGGAGAACACATCAGTGGGGAGAGCATCTGCTAGCGGAAGGCCCAGCATTCAGATCCCCATAGCCTCACATGTTGGCTTAGGGAAACTCAGACAAGCCACTGCAAGTCAGTGCTGCATTTACAAAACAGGTAGACTGTTACTCTTTTGGTTTTCTATGCTTTCTATGATGCACACATGCAGCAGCACTGTGTGCATCATAGAGGTTAGAAAGTACACATTCTGGGTTCCAGTTCCAACTCCTTCAGTTACCTGCTATATGAGGTTGGGGCGACTTAACCTATCTGTGCCTTTGTTTCCTCTGCTGCAAAGAGGGGTCCATAATAATGCCTACGTCATATGTTACCACAATGTAACACCGTGCTTGGTTCATGGAAAATATCATGTACACGTTGGTTGTCATCATCATTACTGCTAACACTTCTCAGTAAGGAAAACAATGTTATAAAAGTAATGCTTCACAAGCGGTAGCGAGAATAATCAATGGCTGTTCATGAAATGTTAAAACTATAAAATACAGTATGTGCAACTATAAGAGTTAAAAAGACTTTTGACTATTCACAACCCACACTACAGATGAGAAAACCGAGGCCCAGAGAGGAATAGTGATTTGCCCAAGGTTATATGGGCAGGTAATTCTGAGTCAGGGCCAGAACCTAGTACTTCCTGTCCAAAATTTATTCTATTATACAGGATAATTTGCAACAAGAAGGAGACGACTTCGGGTACTAAGAGTTCAGCTGTTACTTCTAGTAATGATTTTCCAGCCAAGATTCTATGACACAAAAAACACCAAGGCAGTATTCAAATTGTCCAGGTTGCACCCCAGGTCTGGAGCCACACATATGGGTCAAAATCAACCACTGAATAAAGAAGGAAAGAGGATCCAATTGGTCTTCTCTTGTACCTCTGAATATCTTAAACTTTCCAATGGACAAGTGCTTGGGAATCTTCTTCTCAGTCACAGCTTTAAGGACGGGTGAAAGTGTTCAATATTTAGCAATGGAACCTGATATTCCTTGCTCCCCTATTCCATCAGTGCCCCTCTCAAATTTTGCTACCTGTCTGAACAGCTGTGGGTGTTTGGCAAAGGCTCTGACCCTGTCTCACTTTCTCCCTCCCTCCTCCCTTCCTTTCCATTAAGCAACAAGATAAATAACTTTTGTCCTGATTGCTCTTTTAATGCATAGGCTGGAGAATAAATTACCATCTCTATGGAAGGGAAGCATGGTTAGTCAACCTGACATTGCTGTCATCCTAGAAGCTGGGCATGTTGATTTATTCATTTATATCCTTCTGTTTTCCCTGTCACTGGAACTGAGTTCTTCCATCCATCTAGCCCAGCCAGCAGCATCCAGACACAGAATGTGATACCTGTGAGCACCTGGGTATACTAATGAAGGGCTTTCTGCTGCTGAATGGTGAATTCCTATTGCCCAGTGCTTGGGAGTGTGATGTCAGGGCAATGGAACATTTTTGCAAAACTGCAGAGCTGAAAATAAATACGTGCTGGAGGGCCCGTTGCTACTTACAAGACACGAAGGTTCTTGAGCCCAGCAAAGTCCATCTTGGTGATCCTGGTGATATTATTTCTGTCCAGGTCACTGCAAAGGAGAGAAAATTCAGGTCAGATTTTTGCTGGTTACACTTATGGTCTATTCAACTCAGACTGGCCTGGACTGGAGGGATGTTGCTTGTCAAGGAGAAGGCAATTCCAATGATTAATGATATCCTTTGAGCATGTCCAACTAACCTTAAGGATATTGTATGGAATAAGCCGTTTATTATGTATGTAGCAGAGCTCTGTTATATTTAACTGGCTGGCTTCTGTGGCCCCTTCATCAGTAACAAATTTTTCTTTGGAAGTTCCCCCACCCCCCAACTCTCATATCATGTCATACAAGTGGGGCTGACCCCACTCCCCAGCTCCAGGGATGGGCATCTGATCCAGGCAATGCTTCTAAGCCTCTTCAATCCTCTGACCACAGCAAATGTTTCAGGAATGCATACATGACTCAAATTTGCAATAATGCTCTGTCCACTGGGGTTGCTAAGCTGCTCTAGGTTGCCAGAGGCATCTTGCCACCACAGGAAGACCCAGTAGTTGAAAAGAAGAAACTTATTTCTCGTGCTATTCTATGAGATCTACTCATGCCCGAAGCCAGATACTTGGGATTATGTGAGCCAAT
>NW_007727531.1:340210-341427 GCF_000696425.1 Galeopterus variegatus
GAGAATTTACCATGGAAAAGCTGCAAGCCTTCTGGTGGCGGTATTGGGGTAAGTGTGGAGAGGAAACCACAGCTAGTAGAAAACCAGGATTAGGAAAATTAAAGCCAGGAATGAACCTGTGAACCACTGTGTACACACTTTGTGTTCACTAATATCATCTAAGAAGACTGGACACACATACAAAAGGGACCTTGAATAATAAGTTACAATTCTTAATAATGGATGCTGAATGATTAATCCCTACACGCTATGCCTACATATGAGAAACTTTTCAGAGTTTTAGCCACTGGAGTTTCAACAAGGTATCTGTAAGTTGGCTTTGCTTTCCTCTAGAATATTTATATACTAAGAGGCCATTTTCCCAAAGATGGATCCTCAACCAAAAGTTCACTACTTCTTCAGTTTCCCTAGTCAGGCCCTAAAGTTGCCATCCTGCAATTATGCCTCACAAAGACTTCTGAGTTACATAGTGGCATAAAAGGAACAGGGAAACAATGTTCAGGTTCTAGCACCTTGGATGAGGAAAAATCAAATTCGAGGAGGGATTGCTCTCCTGATATCAGAAAAAATACTGAAGTAAAAATCCAGTGAGTCCTCAAGGAACCACACCTGGGTACCACCTCCCTTCCACATCCAGTTTTCCACTACCTAAAACAGCCGTCACAGTTTTTGTTTTTTGTGTTTGTTTTTTTAACTAGCCTGTGATGGAGAAAAGAAGTATTTAGACTTCTTAGACTAAGGTGAGTGCTGGTGAAAAGAGGAAGAGTTACACAGGGAAATAAAGAAGGGTTGTCCATGCGAGGATCTGAAACCAGAAGACAGACAGGAATCTGTGCGACTTCCTAATCAAGAGCAACTTCTCACCTCCTGTCTGAACTGGGATGGATGTTTGGGGACCTTGACAACTGCGAATATGACAATCCAACTAAAGGTTTAATTACCAGAACACAGCATGACATCTCTGCAGCTTGTGCCAGCGGCTGCAGCACTGATATTTTCGATTAATATTTATTATGGGTGTGCTGCGGAAATGCCGAGCACGTGGCAGGGGCTGGATGTACTGTGGGGTTGCCCCGGCACGCAGTCAGTGTTTGGGAACGCGAGCTTCAGAGGCAAGCAGTCCTGGGCTTGAATCCCTGCCCTGCCACTTACTGAGTGATCTAAGAACAGTTCACCTTGTCTCTAAGGCTCAGTTTCCCCATCTACAACATGAGGAT
>NW_007727531.1:342010-343850 GCF_000696425.1 Galeopterus variegatus
TTCAGAGGCAAGCAGTCCTGGGCTTGAATCCCTGCCCTGCCACTTACTGAGTGATCTAAGAGCAGTTCACCTTGTCTCTAAGGCTCAGTTTCCCCATCTACAACATGAGGACGGCAATCTCGACCTCAAGAGTTTTCGTGCAGGTCAAATGAAAGGCTGTGTACACAGTACTTGTCCAGTACTTGCTAAATACCCAATCATGGCAGCTATTATCACTATAATTAGGTGAAGTTCATCCTCCCATCTTCGCTTTAAAATTTCAGTTCACCAAGAGAAGCTGACCACCCTGTCCCCCAAACCTTGTGCCTAGAGAGGAATCCAGGGATTCCCAAGAGACTCCTTACTGGTGTGTGATCTTCCTGCAGGTGGAAAGAAGGGTGTATTTTGTGGCTGATAAGTAGAGTGACAGTGCCTACAAAGGCCCCGGCCCCCTTGCATTGCCTCTCCCTCACAGCATTTCTATGACACATATTTCCATGGTACCTGGCTGCAGAGTGAAGCAGGGGGCCAGAGGGGAGGGAGGGGCTCTCCCCTCCGACTGAGTTCTACTGTCTACCCCCACCCACACTGCCAGGGAACAGACCAGGGATTACACGGGCATCGAGGTGCCACAGGTCCAGGTTCAAGTCACTGTCCCACCCCTTACCCCAGCTCCTGCTGTGTGGGTTTGAGTAACTTACTTAACTTCCCTGAGCCTCTATGCTTGGTAACCCTCGCCTACCTGCGGACCATGGAATGGTGAGAAACATAAAGCCTGGGCTTCAACATGCTTGGCTGAAAATGGCAACTCATCAAACTGACATTCAGGAGAGGTTGCCCATCCCAGCCCCAGTACCCATAGTCCAGTCCAGGCTCCTCTGGACTTTTGGTAGTTTTCCTGACCTTAGGCTTTGGCCTCTGAAGGAATCAGTATACATCAGCCTAGGATGAGTTCTGGGCCATCAGCTGGCAGTGTGGTCCCATATGGGTGATCCGAGATGGAGAAGCTGGATGTGGGGAGGGGAAGAGGGGTGGTTTTAAATGTTTGCGATTTCTTTCTTTGAGACACTTGTTATCAAGAGGTGGAGACTATGCCTGTTTCCCTTCAACCTAAGCAGACCTTTGAGACTGCATGGACAAACAGGATTGTGGCAGAAGTGATGCTGAGGAACTTCTGTGGCCAGGTTGGAAGAGGCAATGACAGAAGCTTGCTCTCTCTCTCTCAGCATTTGCATTGAAGACTTGAGCTGCCATATAAGAAAAGCAGAAGACCTAAAGCCTCCACGCTATGTGAGAGGATCAGAGAGAGAGAGAGAGAGAACCTGAGGAGCCCCGCTCCTGGCTCTTGAGTCTTTCCAGCCTAGAGCTTAGGCACATTAAGTGCAGACCCCTTTGAGACTCTAGCCTCAGCCACCATCTGCCTATAACTTATGAGAAACTCTGAGCCAAAATCACCCAGCTGAACAATTCTTGAATTCCTGACGCACAGAAACTGTGAGAGGTAATACTAAAGTAAGTGCTGTGTCTTAAGCCATTAAGCTTTAAGGTGATTCATTTTGCAACAACAGAGAGGTAGAACAGAAAGGAGGAGAAAGTCACCTTCTTTCTTTAATGATAAATATTTAATTTACCATTAATGATGGCACCCCATTCACATGGCCCTCAGTGGCAAGTCCTTTCTGAGGCCTACAGTCCTGTTGTTACGGTCAAGGCTGGCTCACAGGGCCTGAAGGCACCGTATCATTCGCGGAGTGAGAACTGGCCCTTCTCTCTGGCTTGCAGGAGTAAAGATTTCACAGTTAGGGATGCCCACAGGTGCTGATGGTGCCCCATGAATATGTATAAACAACTAAAAAAAAAA
>NW_007727531.1:344743-346801 GCF_000696425.1 Galeopterus variegatus
GTCCACACTCTTTCTCTTCCCTCATCTTGGGCTGGATTCAGTAGAGGACTCCATGGATGGCAAATGGAAAGAGGCTGAGTCCCTGAATGACTACATGAAACAGAGACCTCTCCTCCCTTGCCTCACCATTTACACACATTGGACTCAGACATGTTCCAGAAATAACTCCTAAGCCACTGAAGTTTGGGAACTATTTGTTAAAGTGGTCTGTGTCGACAAATGCAACGTTTGAGTCAGTAGCTTTCCGTCCTTTTTTTTCCTTCTTCTCTTTGCAACAGTTCTAAAAGATGGTTGTTATTATCTTCCTTCAACAGATAAAAATACTGTAGATCAGCCTTCATACGAGCTGATATTTGTTGGGCCCATACCATGCACCAGGCACTGTACTGAAGACTTTGGGTTCATGTTCTTTAATCCAGACAGCAACCATATGCAGTAGGTACTATTCTTATCCTATTTTTCACATGAGGAGGCTGAAGTTTAGTCTTCCCCAGCCCCTCCCCGGCTTAGAAGATTTTATCAATAAAGTAACTTGCCATGAGGTCACACACCAGTAAGTGGCAAGGCTGGAATTTGAACCCAGTATCTCTGAATTCTTTTAACCATCACAATGTGCTTTCTATTTACCACTAGAGGCTAAGCATTTTCTATTGCAGCAGGTTACCTACTGAATGAAAAAAAAAATGCATGCATAAATAAATAGAACAGAACACAACAGAATTTCCTATCCCCATGCCTTGAAAAAAACAAGGGCATACTGCAGCCAACTCGGCGCATTTCTCACCCCGTCTCCCAGTGAGGTCTGGCCAGCAGGAGTGAAGAGCCCCTATGCAAACTCGAGGGGGAAGTGCTTTCTTGCTGGTTTTGCCCATGTCTGGTTTTCACCATGTTGCTCATCATCTGCCATGCTGCCTATAAACAGGCATCACCATGGCAATCGCCTGCAATATTTTTCCCCATCCCGATCAGTGAATCATAAGCCAATGCTGAGACTTGGAACGTTGTGATATTTTCACATCTGTTTGACACCTTGGGTGAAATTGGGAGGAAGAGGAATTCAGAAAAGCACTGGAAAAATAAAACAAAAATATGAAACAAAAATGACATTTTCTAGGGCAGGTCACTGTCTCTATCTTGGCCTGTATATATTCATATTCTTCTTTTTATATATTCTGCGGCATTCCTGCAAAATTTTCTCCTTGATGTGGCACATCTGGGAAGATGGAGAAGTAAAAAACAACCCCGGGTAAAACAGCACAGTGTGGAGAAAAGGGCTACAATTGTAAACCCAGAAGAAGTGGATTTGAATCCCAGCTTCCTCACTTTTTAGCTGTGCGGCTTTGGGAAAAAACACTTCATTGAGCCTCAGTTGTTGTTATTGTTGCAAAATATGACCCAAAATACCAGCTGTATAGGATTACCATGAGGCTCAATAGATAAAGTATGAGGAACTACTTTCTACATAGCATTCAGAGTGGTTTATTTTTCACCCACAACCAAGTGGTAGAGAGAGGATGCAATTGTGTAGGTTAAGATGGGCTTCAAAAAAGATGTTTACCTTTCATGGTGAGACATACATAGTTAAAGAACACACCATTGGTTCAGATCAGACTTTTAAGACCACCTGTCCCTTGTACAGCTAGTGTATACAGAGTGCTGCCTTCCAGGCTGCAGGAAAGAAGATAGGGTCTCAACCTAAACTGAACTTGTAGGGGCTGTCATAGGACATAGTAGTTCCTTATTACAGGGGTATGCAAGCAGACATTAGTTGTGAACTTATGGTGGGTGTGATGTCTAGGGGATACACTTGATGGGCAGGAGGCTGCACTACATGACCTATAAAGTCTAGTCAATTTTGAGATCTATAATTCTCATACTTTGGCAGCCCATATGGCTTGGTCCTTGCTCTCAGGGAACATGCAGTCTGGTTGAGGAAACAGACTAAGACTCATGAGATACTTAGAGAACAATGAAAGAATATGAAAAATTAGATGTTAAGAGATACAGGCTAAATTCCATGGTGAGTGGGCAGTCAGAGAGTGAGAGAGCTTTAAGAGC
>NW_007727531.1:347529-348714 GCF_000696425.1 Galeopterus variegatus
AGAGATACAGGCTAAATTCCATGGTGAGTGGGCAGTCAGAGAGTGAGAGAGCTTTAAGAGCGAGAACTGGCAGAGAAGACCTCCTGGAGGAGATGGAAAGGAAGTGCATTATGGTGGCGTAGTGACAGCAGAGACAAGGGTGGGAATCACACAGAAATGAAGGGACTGAGGATGAGGGCAGGGAGCTCTTGACAGTGTGATGCACCCACATGCAAGCTCCCACCACAGCGTGATTTGGGGATGCCTGCTCAGGAAAGGGGTAAGAGGGGCCAGAATTAAGAGGTCTCATAGCCATGCCCGACCCTTCATTTACCACCAGCAAAGAAGAGGTTCCAACCAAACCAGAATGAGCTGGCAAGGGGGCTTTGGCCTCAGTTGCAGTTATTTGCTCTATCCTGGGAGGCTGACCTGAATGGGCCACACCACAAGGCTGGCTCCTCTGCTGTTCACATCCCTTGGAGTGAGCAGGAGATGAGAGGAAGGAGATGACACAGGAAAGAAGGAAGAGAGAACAGGGCATTCATTCTCCTGGTTCTCTTCCTGAGAGCTCACTCAGGTTAGATAGTTTTGCCACCAAAGGTCACAGCTCCTCTTCACTGCTCTATCAATTTCATGGTTCCAGAACATTTTGTCTCCTCTCATGTCTTCTGGCAACTGCTCCATTGCTTCTAGTCCTGGGTTCAGTATCCTGTGTAGTTCCACTGAACCATACCCACACCTCTGAAATACCTCCTTTGTAAATCAATTCGAATAATAATCCTATTTTATGTTTTCTATTTTTCTACTGATGCATCATTCATTCATTCGTTCATTCATTCAACAAATATATTTTGACTATTAAGTTTCAGGGGCTGTACTAAATACTTGGATACAGCTGTAAACAATATTAGCTCAGTCCCTGCCATTAAGACATTCAGAGTTTAGTGGGGAAAAAATAAATAAAGGAACAATTACCACAGACTGTGATAAATACTGTACACCACAGGTTGGCAAACTTTTCCTTTAAAGGGCCAGATAGTAAACAATTTGGGTTTTGCATGCTATATTTTCTATCACAACAGTTTAACTCTGCTTTGCAGTGTGCGAGGAGCCATAGACAATACATAAATAAATGGGCATGGCTGTGTGCCAATAAAACTTTATTCACAAAACAGGCTGAAGGCCAGGTTTAGCTCAGTGACTGTA
>NW_007727531.1:348946-367086 GCF_000696425.1 Galeopterus variegatus
CCTATTTTATGTTTTCTATTTTTCTACTGATGCATCATTCATTCATTCGTTCATTCATTCATTCAACAAATATATTTTATCCTATTTTATGTTTTCTATTTTTCTACTGATGCATCATTCATTCATTCGTTCATTCATTCAACAAATATATTTTGACTATTAAGTTTCAGGGGCTGTACTAAATACTTGGATACAGCTGTAAACAATATTAGCTCAGTCCCTTCCATTAAGACATTCAGAGTTTAGTGGGGAAAAAATAAATAAAGGAACAATTACCACAGACTGTGATAAATACTGTACACCACAGGTTGGCAAACTTTTCCTTTAAAGGGCCAGATAGTAAACAATTTGGGTTTTGCATGCTATATTTTCTATCACAACAGTTTAACTCTGCTTTGCAGTGTGCGAGGAGCCATAGACAATACATAAATAAATGGGCATGGCTTTCAGAGTTTAGTGGGGAAAAAATAAATAAAGGAACAATTACCACAGACTGTGATAAATACTCTACACCACAGGTTGGCAAACTTTTCCTTTAAAGGGCCAGATAGTAAACAATTTGGGTTTTGCATGCTATATTTTCTATCACAATAGTTTAACTCTGCTTTGCAGTGTGCAAGGAGCCATAGACAATACATAAACAAAAGTGAGGAATAAAAGTGTGCCAATAAAACTTTATTCACAAAACAGGCTGAAGGCCAGGTTTAGCTCAGTGACTGTAGTTTATAGACTCTTGCTCTATATTATGCCAAAGGCATAAACAAAAGCTTATAGGAGAGTATGGAGAAAGAAATATAGAGTTGTAGGGGATGGAGGAGGTAACATTTTAAGTGAGACATCAAGAATGAGTTGGAAGGGATGGCTGTTTACCTCAGTTTGCTCTATATTATGCCAAAGGCATAAACAAAAGCTTATAGGAGAGTATGGAGAAAGAAATACAGAGTTGTAGGGGATGGAGGAGGTAACATTTTAAGTGAGACATCAAGAATGAGTTGGAAGGGATGGCTGTTTACCTCAGCTGGTTAGAGCACAGCCTTACAACACCAAGGTCATGGGTTTGAATCCTCATACCCGCCAGCCCCCCCCCCCAAAAAAAAATGAAGGACTTGGCCACAGCCAGGTTGGCATGTAATACGTAAGAGGTAGAAAAAGGATTCCAGGTAAAAGAAACAGCATGTATAAATGCCCAGAAGCATTGCCTTAGGATAACTGCAAGCAGATATTTTGGCTGTTAAAGCATGTTGTAAGGGAAAGCACGTCCTTCTTTCCTTCCTTCCTTCCTTCCTCCTTCCCTATCCCTCATTTTCTTCCATCCTTCTTTACTTCCTATGACAAACCAATATTAAACACCTACTCTGGACCTTTCACTGTGTTCGTGGCTAAGGATAGAGTGTAGAACAACAACAAAAAAGTTCCTTTCAAGGAACTTCTATTCCTCTGGTGAGTGTAGTAGACAGACTCTAAGGTGGTCCCCAAAAGCACCACCTCCCCCTCTCCTTGAGGGAGGGTAGGGCCTAGTGACTTGCCTCTAACCAATATAATACAGCAAAAGTGGTGGGATGTCACCTTTGAGACACATCACACATGACTGTAATGCCTGTCTTGCTAGGGGACTCTTTCCCTTGCTAACTGTGATGAAGCAAGTGGCCACATGGCAAGGAACTGAGGGCAGCATCCAACAAACAACTAGAAACTGAGGACAACCAGCAAGAACCAGGAGCCCTTCATCTAACAGGCTGTGAGGAACTGGATTCTGCCAACAACCTTCAGAGCTTTGACATGGATCCTTCCCCAGTCGAGCCTTAAGATGAGACCTCAGCCCCAACCAACATCTCCATTGCAGCCTTGTGAGACCCTGAAGCAGAGGACCCAGCTAACTGTAGGTAATAAATATGTGATGCTTTAAGCCATCACACATTATTACCATTGTGGTAACATTATTACACAACAATAGAAAATTAATACTATGGGAGACAGGCAACCACAAATAAACAACAGGATGACATATTATAATAAGGAAATAAATAGGAAATAGTTTCGGGATGAGGCAAAGAGAACAAAGATGGGTTAAGAGGAAATGGAGGCACTGCCTTATCTAGGGAGATCAGGAGGAACCTCTCTTAGAGACTGACATTTGTCTGAGACCAGCAGGAAAAGAAGAAGCCAGATGAGGGAAGAGGCTGAAGAAAGAAGATTCCAGGTGGAGGAAGAGAAATGCAAAGGTCCTGAAGGGAGAAAGCATTCAAATGGTCTAAGCAACAAAAAGGAGGTCTAGGTGACTGCAGCAGAGTAACACCAATGGGATCATAGCGGCAGGTGCCACCCAGACTGTGGAGCATCCATGGAGCTGACAACATGCCTAGCAATCAGAGAAACACCTGATTTAACAGCTCTCAGCCTCTTTCCCCTGACATCAATCCTGCCCCATGCAACCCAAATGCCAATTTCACTCTGCAGCTCAATAGGGTGGGTCTCATTGCTGTCCCAGCTTGCCTCTTCCATCTTTATATCCACAGACATTTGTTGAGCTCCTACCAGATCCAGGAACTGTGCTAGGCGCTCCATCAACACATATGTTCCTGCTATTTGCTGGCCTCAAAAGCTCACAATGCCCTTTCTCCATCCAAACCCTACAGCCGTGTCATGGGTTAAATTGTGTGCCCCAAGAGATGTGTTGAAGTCCTAATACCTGCTACCTGTGAATGAAACCTTATTTGTAATCAGATTAAAATGAGGCCATTAGGGTGGACCCTAATCCAGTATGATTAGTGTCCTTCTAAGAGACAGAGACACACACGGACAATGCCATGTGACAACAGAGACAGAGCAAGAGTGCTGCAGCTGCAAACCACATAGGATTGCTGGCCACCACCAGAAGTGAGGAATAAACAAGGAAGGATTCTCGCCTGCAGATTTTAGAAGGAGCATGGCCCTGCTGGCACCTCGACTTCAGATTTACAGACTCCTGAAATGTGAGAGAAGAAACATCTGTTGTTTGAAGATGCCCAGTTTGTGGCACTTTGTTATGGCAGCCCTAAGGACCCGAACAGATACGCCCAATTTCAGGCTTGTCAAGCCCCCACGTGTCCCCTGCAGCCCTCACCATCTGCTCCACCCCACACTGGTTTCTCCCTGCCCTGAACTTCTGAACTTCTGGATCATTCAGCCTCTGCACAATTCATTTTGGTCTTTCATCACATTTCCTCCCACCTCATGTGTTGCTGCCTGTTTTCTGCATGTTTGCCTTGTCTCCCAAAGGACTGTGCAGAGGATACTCCCTACACTTCCTCCCAGACACCCTGGATGAAGTAAGGGCCCTTGGAGACACTCAGAAAAACATATACTAGTTTTCCCAGAGTGGTAGGGCAAAAAGTTTTTCTTTAACATTTCATATTTTGCTTACGAGTATTGTTGGTGTTTTCATATGTAAATATGTATTACACATGCACCTCTTACCCCTGCAAAAAGCATTGAAAAACGTGGTCCAGTTGACCTAAGACTCTCTCCATAGCTAAGTGACCAGGCAGAGTTAGCCATTCAAGATGCTGGAATCTGACCATCCCATCCGACTAAAGGAAGATGTTCCTTGATGAGCCCAAGGGCAGTTCTCAGGAGCTGCTCAGATTGCCCTGTCCTAATGAGTGTCTTCCTTTGTTTCCTCTCCCCAGCCCAAGGAACCTACTGCCCTGATGGAAGGGAGAAAACAGTATGTATTCCAGAACCGTCAAATTACCATCCCACCAGGTCGTGGGCAGCTATTTCCCTGTGGATCACCCTCGTAGGGCTCCCATCTCACACTTTATCTCTCTAGACTCACACAGCAGGAGGCATTATTAGTTATTCTCTGATTTTTGCACTTCGTTCTCATCAGTTACATAACCACATACAAGTTTAAAAACACATATGCGCATTCGGGAAAGAAATGACTGAATTTGATTTTAAAAACTGGCTTCACACTACTTCAGTTGTTTGGGAACTAAGCCTCCCTGGGCTAAATTTTTGGCTTGGCAACACTCTTGCATATATAATTTTACACCTGCAAAAGCTTGCAGCCAGCTCTGTGCAGACAGCTACCTGCAGAGAGAAGAACAGGCCAGACAGAGAGCCAACCCTGATGGTTGGATGTGGTCATGGTGAGGGTCATGCAAAGAGGAGGGGTGGGCGTGAGGTCTCTACTTTTCCTCCCCTTGCAGCAGGAAGGCTCCCTGCTCCTGTCTTGCTTAGATCAGCTTCATGCTCCAGCTAAAAAGGGCATATATAGGATGCAACTAGCTCTCTGCTGGGGGCAGTAGAGTAGAACTTGCAAACTGTTAGCTCATGAACGAATTCTGGCCTGCAGACGTGTTTAGTCTGGTTCTCACTGTGATTTTCGCATGTGCAAATCAATTGCCAATTTTAGGGGCATTTCATATATACAAATCTGGAATTTTGGCTTGTCACCAAAAATCAGATGATCAAGTAACCGTGGGCCTTCATGGCCACTGTAAGCTGGTGCTAAGAGACAACTGCCCACTTAGAACAAGGCATGTGCTCCAAAATTCAGCCATCCACCTGATCTGATTCCCTCTCTTATGCCACCTGCTTAGTCCTTATAGGCATTTGAGTTTGAGATCCCTGCTACTGAATGTAATGCTTAAGAAAATAGGCCCTAGAATCAGATAGCCTGGGCTCAGATCTTACCAGACAGCAGTGTAGTTTTAGGCAAGTTACTCAAGGCATCCCTAAGCTTCTATTTCCTCATCTTTAAAACAGATATAATAACAGGACCTACCTCCTAGGATATTATGAGGATTAAATGCGATGATACATATAACATGATTTTAGCCCAGGGCTGGTCACATAGAAAGTACTCAAAACATAACCATTGCTGGCAAGTTGCTGATTATTTTTCAGGCAAAATGTGAGCACCAATAAGAAGAAGATGTTGGCATGACCTTGGTGCTTCACTAACAGTGAAGGGGTACCTGGTCTAATCCTCAGCCCTTCCCCCAGACCTCCCCCATCTACCCTAAGCACATCCTTCAATAAAGCATCTGCAGAGATAGCTCTCCCTTCATGACACCCTCAGGACATCCTAGCCCTTGCTCTCAGAAAAAAATCAGTTAATTAATCAAAAGTCCTTCCTAAATTCTTCCTGTGAGAACTTAACGCAGCTTACACTTTTCTTAGCAGTAACCTCCAGGTGATGACTATCCATCTACAGGGTTCACCCTTTATGTCCCTGTTTATCATGTCCAGAAATCTCAAACCCTTCCAAACTCTCCTCAGAAGGCCTGTCTCCAATTCCTTCCCCATGCTGCACCTGAGAGCACATGATTAAATGGTTCCTCAAATTGCTGAGAGTCAGGAAATAGAAATCCCAGAAGAGATTGGGGTTGGACTTTAGAAACATGGCAAGTAATGTAGGGAACATGGCAAGTCAGGGACAATCCTATTTTCACCACTGCTTCACTTTCCTTCTAGGCAAACAGCAAGATTAAATGTCCTGCAACCGTTGCATCTAAATGGGACCATGTGACTGATTTCTGATTGAAGGAATATGGATGGAAGAAATACATGCCACTTCCAGGAGAGATCATAATCCACAACATTACACTCTCTTCCCCTTTCTTTCTTCTTGGCATGTAGAAATGATGTGTCAAAAATGGTGGTGTCCCAAGACGGAAGGAGCCTGAGTTCCTGAGTGACTATGTGGAGTGCAGGCCAACCAGCACTACTCAGACCAACTGTATTAGACTGATAGGAGGAAGAGGAAGCAATACAGTTACATTGTGTTTGGCTACTGATACATCTGGGTTTATTTGTCCTTGCAGCACAGCCTTGTCAATGCTGACTGATACACCTGGCAACATGGCACAGTGGGAAAGACTGGCCTGGAAGTTAGTTAGGCATCCATGATTTTTTTCATACTCTCTTTCTAACTCATAACATGACCTTGTAGAAGTTACCTTCCCCATCTTTAAAAGAAGGAAAATAAACTGGTTGACCCCCTAGAGTCAATGTATAATTCTCACTTTGAATTCCACTGACACATGTTACCTTAAACAATGCTTATTTTAAAAGAAGACCACCTAACTCCAGTCAATAGAGGTACAAATGCCACAGCCAGCCTACATTATGGTCTATCTAAATATCTACTGAATGAGTAATTATTATGCAAGATCCAATACGTACTGAGTGTCTACCATATGCCAAGCACTGTGCTAAGCATGTCACATTCAGAGCCTCTTCTAATCCTCACAACCAGCCTAGGAGGTCAATGTTATGATTAATCCCATCTCATAAATGAACAAATGGAGGCACATGGAGATTAAGACACTTGTCTGTGGTCACAAACTGATGAATACCAAATGAGCACTGATATCAGGTAGTCAGGTGTCAGTGCCTGAAAAGTTAACAATCAACTTGCAAGAAATAAATAGAGTCCCGAAGGATGAAAGACAAATTGAAATGATCTGGTCAGAGAATTTTTAGTAACATACCCAAAATTTTGGCTAAACTAATAAACTCCAACTTCTCAGGAGCCAGGGCCATATTCTATTTATGTTTGAATGCCCAGAGCTCAGCACAATGCCTGGCACATAAAAGGCATAAATAAACATGTTAACTGACAATGATCTGAACTTGAACTCTTTACTAACAGTTTTAACTGTGTTACATTTGCTCCTTGTTGACAATGGCTTGAGATCAAAAGACAATGCCACTATTTCATTTATACCAGTAAATCTGGTCATCAGTTAGAACTAGAGTGATGATATAATTTATTATGCAAACTTGAATACCTTTATGAGTCAAAGGGGATGGCATTAATAATTATACCAAGGAAACAGGCAGAAATTGGGACTGTCCTGGATAAATCAGCACAAATGGTCAACCTAGCTAGAACGACAAAACAACCATGACAGGACTGACAAAGGAAGTACTTACAAGAAGGCCTGGTTATCCACCATGCTTTGTTCTTAAGGAGCCCCCTTCCTGTCCACCTGGACTGCAGACCACTTTTAAGTCTATGGATATTTGCAGGACACGTCATGGTTAAGTGTCATTCTCCAAATGGTGCACACTTCCAAGTCTGGCGAGCCATAGAGCACACACATAAGAGCATACACACTATTAACTTTTAATATAGGTACAGTAATCGCTTTAAGAAAACAGGAAGAAGCAGCCCAAGGAATGCAATGATTGCTGCAGGAATATAAACATGGATTGCATTGGAACAGACTACATACTTTGTATAAACACTAATAAAGTGAGTTCAGGCTGAGCTGTGACTTTAAAGGAAATTCTTCCCCATAAACATGTCCTGCCATGCCCTAATAACTCTTTAATTTGATGCACATTTGGGAAGGATGATGCGAAGCAATCACAGAATAATGTTAAGGTCTGTTGCGAAGGAGGAGTGGTGGAGGGGGGGGAATGTGGTGCAACTTGGAGCTAACACCATCCACCAGAGAGTTGGCTTCATTGCTCATTTCACACATGGAGGGAATTTGCCGAGTGACATGCAGGAAATCAGAGACAGGTCTCTGCAGGTTCAGCACAAGGAAATTCTGGGTGTCATTTGATGGTGCTGTAGAAGACTCCTGGCTAGTCCATTTCTGGCCTGCCTTCCCTTGCTGTAGACAACAAAAATGGCTCCCACTTGCATGTTGATGCTCTACTTTCCAGACCAAGGTTCTTCCAGTTTCAGTGAGACTATAAGCTCCGTGAGAGCAGAGCAACCTTCTTACACATCTGGGCATCAACCACAGGGCTGACACAGCCCATACCCATGCGAGAAAAGCAGAACAGCACAGAGTGGATGATAACTAGACAGGAGCTATACTATCAGGGCTCACATCCCAGTTTCATAACTTACTAATTGTGTGGTTTGAGCAAACCACCCTTCTCATCTGCAAAATGGGTTAATAGCACTTGCTGAACTTCAGAAGGCTTTTGAGATGATCAAATGAGAAAGGGTTTTATAAATTTAAAAAGAGTTGTATAAATGAAGGAAATTATTACTGCTGGGAAAGTGTAAAGATAATAATTAACAATAATAAACTTTGCCATGTACTGAGTTCTCAAGATGTATCGGGCACTGTTCATCTTCTTTGAATCCTCACAGCAATCCTATATGGTGGATACAGAAGTCCCCTCTTATCTGCAGTTTCACTTTCCACAGTTTCAGCCAACTGTGGTCCAAAAATATTAAATGGAAAATTCCAGAAATAAACAAATCATAAGTTTTAAATTCCCACCATTCTGGAGAGCATGATGAAATCTCACACCATCCCGCTCCATCCCACCCGGGACATGAATCCTCCCTGTGTCCAGCCTATCCACGCTGTGTATGCTTCCCACCGGTTACTCACTCAGTAGCTGCCTCGGTTATCAGATCCACTGTCAAAGTATCACGGTGCTTGTCTTCAAGTAACTCTTATTTTACTTCACAGTGGCCCCAAAGCACAAGAGTTGTGGTGCTGGCATATTGTTATAATGGTTCTATTTCACTATTATTGTTATTAACCTGTTACTGCGCCTAGTTTATAAATAAAACTTTATCATAGGTATGTATGCATAGGAAAAAACATGGGATATATAGGGTTCGGTACTATCTGTAGTTTCAGGCATCTGCTGGGGGTCTTGGAATGTATCCCCTGTGGATAAGGGGAACTACTGTACTGTTATTATTACCATAATTATATTTTATTATAAAAATTAAAACTAGTTTTTATGGGAAACAGGTCCAGAGAGGTAAGTAACTCATGCCAGTTCACACATCTTCTAAGTATCGTCCCCAGAGCAATGATTCTGGGGGACAGATCTGGATGGTCTGTGCTCTCTGCTTTTTGCTACTAATCTCTGGGGGAATTAAAGGCACCCAGTTGGTCTCCTTTATTAGCCTGTAAGCAATGAGGGTAAGAGCTGTGTGGGAGTCTCCTGTGTGTTTCCAGGACCCAGTGAAGGACTAAGGAGTTAAAGCTTTTGGATCAAGTAACTACAGTCCCTCCTTCTCCCTAACCATTCTTAGTACTGTACCAACTCTTGTCATCTGTGCACAACAGTGCGTGGCCAAACACGTGGCTGTATCCATGGGGGATACGTTTCAAGCCCCTCAGTGGATGCCCAGTGCATGCTGATGCTGACTTTCATCCAGGTGCATAGCACTAGGCTCCATGGCTTTCCACCTTGACCAGGACGAGAGGCCTCAGCCTAATGCCCCAGCTGCCTGGGAATGTAGCCTGAATAGCGCATTCACCCAGTGGGTCTAGTGTACCCACCAGGCTCATACCAAGCACTGTGACTTTGCTCAGACAAGTCTGCCATCTGAACTGCCCTCTCCCACAGATCACAATGAACTGCAGTTGTCAGGAAACTTGGCTGGGGAATGGAGATCTACTTTGGTAGAGGGCTGAGACATTGGGACCAGGCTGGCCCACTAACCCTGTTCGGCGAGAGCCGCTCTTCCCATCCGGCACTGATCAAGTGCCCAGGGACGGGAATGAGGCAGAGAGGGAGAAGGGCCCAGCTGATTCTCCACCCAGTTCTTTGCATCCACACCCGAGGAAGGCAAACCTCCTTTCATCATCCATGAAACCATATCTTGCTTATTTTGACAATTTTAAAAACTTCTCTGATTATTCCTTTGAGAATCCAATTTGTTTCCTTTGTAAAGAGGAAACAATTCTCTTCTCAGTTTGGGAGGTGGGGACATTCCATTTATCTTGAGGGGAGAAATCTGTTTCCTATTATGGATCATGCTCTGTAGGTAGGTCAATTTGTAAAGAATAAATCTCTACACTTTACACAGAAAAAAATTTCTCCCTTTACTTTCCTACAAACATCCATGAAGACCCATAAGGGCGAGGAGCCTTCTTCTCAGCCATTGTGACAAAGATGATATTTCTATCCCATGCTCTGAAAAGGGAAACTCGGCTGCATTGTATAATGTTGGATAGACTAATTATCCTGATTTGAACATTACATATTGCACACAGGTATTGATATTCAATGCTGTGCCTTACAGATATGTACCATCAACTATGTACCAATAAAAAATAAATAAATAAAATGTAAAGGCAAACTTTTACTCATTCTCTGAATCAGCAGCATCCCCAAGTCATCCAGCATACCTGAGAGTGCCTACCACAGAGTAATTCATTCAATCACATTTATGGATGGCATCTGAGCTCCAGGACCGAGATAGATCCTAGGAAGACACTGATTAACAAACACACACCCCTCTAAATCCCTGCACCCTAGAACAGGGGCAGCAAACTACAGCCCACAGGCCATATCGAGCCCACTGCCTGTTTTTGTACAGACCAGGAGCTAGCTAAGGATGGTTTTCATATTTTTAAATGGTTGAAAAAAATCGAAAGAACAATATCTCATGACACATAAAAATTACATGAAATTCAAATTTCAGTATCCATAAATACGGTTTTCTTGGAACACAGCCACGCTCCTCCGTTTGTACACTCTCTATGGCTGCTTTCACTCTATAGGGTCAGAGTTGAGTTGCTGCAATGGGACTGATGGTCCCCAGAGCTTATTATGCACTGTGTGGCCTTTCACACAAACTGCTGACCCCTGATCTAGGAGCTTATGTAGTCTTGGAGGGTCAAAAATAAGGAAGGGCCGGCCTGGTGGCGCACTGGAGAGTGCGCCGCTTGGGAAGCGTGGTGACGCTCCCGCCGAGGGTTCGGATCCCATGTAGAGACCGGTTCCCGCTCACTGGCTGAGCGCGGTGCGGGCGCAACACCGAGGGTTGCGATCCCGTTGCCGGTCCCCAGTACGGGCGCGACACCGAGGGTTGCGATCCCGTTACCGGTCAGTAAAAAAGACAAAAAAAAAGGAAAAAATAAAATAAAAATAAAAATAAGGAAATGGCAGTCATCGTAATAACAAGAATAACAACCACCACAACAATAGCTCAGTGGGTGAAATATAACAGTGAAAAGTGTGAGCACCGGGGTCTGACTGAAGCTTCTTCTGCATTTGGTAGATGGAAGTAGCGACATGGCTCTGGGGAAGTTATTTAAACTCGCTGTGACTCCATTTCCCTATCCGGGAAATGGGGGTAATGTGTAAAATGGGCGTCCTTCTCCTTGGGTTCGGTTGAGAATTAAGCAAGTTCATATGTGTGGAACAATGCCTGGCCCAAAAGTGCTTGACGTCTCTTTGCTGGTATTATTACCAGTATCACTGCTTGCACAACTCCAGGGGGCAGTGTTCAATAGTGTACAGGGAGAATGGCACCCCTGGAGTATATAATGAAAATGGGGACCCAGGAATTCAGCAACATGGCGGCGCTGATTATAGCTAACTTTGCAGTGATGCCCTGTGCAGGGTTTCGAGGAAAGAGGAGGAGCAGGTCCCATGTATTTCTACTACCACGTCATTCACTCTTCCATCATGAAGGGGATCCAAGAGGACAACTTCAAATGAGCTGTGGGGGCTCCAGCTTAGACCCCCAATACCTCTTCTGCCTTTTTCCCAGCCCACAGCCGTTGCTCAGTCATCCTGAAATGGGTTCTCAACACCCATTGTGCGATTACACCTTTCTCCTCATCCCTCAAACTCTTGACTGTGGGCTATTTTAAGCCCAAATTAAAGACTCCTCTCTCCTGAATGGCTGCAATTTCAGCCTGTGGTTTGTTTACTCTGACGTGGCTTGGGGCCATGGTGTTGGTGCGTGGGGTACTGCAAGGGGGGAGACTGTTTTAGGAAGGAGGCAAGGAGCTTTGCAGAGACCATTTCACTGCAACACACTGTGGAAAACACAAGCACATGAATACATGGATGGACAAATAAAAAGAAAATAACAGTGGGAGAGTCCTACATATCTGGAGATGGATGATAAAAATAGCACCATGTCAGAAGCAAAAACGCATTGGAAGCTACGTAGGGCTGCAAACCCCAGAGAAAAGGACTCACCGCTCTTATTCCATGAGCCCAAGCCTATTGTGCTGCTGCTTCAGCCTCGTGGAGAAAGAATCCTTGGGGCTGACACAAGTCACTTTATGTACAGAAATCTTGCCATAGGCCCTTTAATCACGAGCAGAGCTCAGGAGGCTGAGACCACAGACAAGGCCTCCAGAGCCTCCCTCCCCCTGGGGAGACCTGGGTCTGTAGACTACTGATGGGCAAATGAGCCCAGCGCTGGTGAAAGCAGGCAGGTAAGGACAGAGAAAAACCAGAAGGGAACTGGGAGGGCACAGGACAGAAGCCCATCAAGCTCTCAGTGTCAACATTCTCTGCCTGGCAGTGCCTGAGCTAGCGGAAGCATGGGCAAGCGTCCTTTCTCTCCATTCCGCACTTCTCTCGCTCCTAAAGCTTTGACAGAAAGGGAGAAAGGAGCCTTGCGTCATATTTGGAGGACAGTGTTGCTGCAGTTTCTTCCCTGTCCTGTTTGCAATCTGAGCACATGCCTCCACCCTGACCCACCCACTCAGATTAATTCCTGCTTTGCCTAGCTCCATTCTGGAAACTTTCTCAGCCGCTTGCTCAGTGTTGGCTCCTAAAGCAGCCATTGTAAGTGGAGCTGGCTCCAGAAGAGAACATCTCCAGGGTCACAAGTCATCGGGGCTTTGGGTTTGCAGACCCTCACTCAGACACGAGGGAGCCGGGAGCCGAGTGCTCGCCACCCAGAGTGGCCACGAGTCAGTGTCACATTGGCTGCCCACCACTGAGTCCCACCATACAGACTCTCTTTTGTTTGGTTAGCAAAGAGGGTTTTTTTTTTTTTCAAATGCCTTTTGACTGGGCATGTGGTCCCCAGTTTACTATGGTCCCTATTAATCCTTATGATTTCACAGGCAGCCCAATTCACCCTTTTATATTACCTGTCTGGCTCAGGTAGGTAATTGGATTTGACTGCAGACTTTATAATTATGAAATGTTTTCCCACCTTATGTGAAAGCTCTATTAGGAATGAAACCAAGTCTAAGAATCAGTCCTTGCCCTGGTACCCAGCATGGTGCCTTACCCAGAGCCACTGCTCAGATGACAGCGGGTGATTTGGATGTCCCGATGTATTGTGTCTCTCACTCCCAACTTCCAAGGCCACATGAGAAGAGAGATGACATGAGAAGGGAAGGGAATGAGAACTGCTCACTCCATCATCTCTCTGGGAGACTCGATCCTACAGGTCTCCTGAAGCAGACACCAACTCTCAGGGACAAAGAGATGGAGATGGCCGTAGGTGAGCCAAACCCTGGCTCCAATAAAATTGAGAGCAGCTGGCATTCTGAATACTCTGGCCCCCAGGGACCTGGGCTGAGTGCACATGGGTAAGCACCAGCCCTTTCCCCTTTTTCTTCTTGTCATGCTTAATTACACCAGGATTGTGCTGAGTCAAGCAACCTGCTGGAGGGTGGAGGTGGGGGTGCGGGCATGACCTTTCCCATTGCTTGCAGCCAGCTCGTGGGTCTCAAGTAGCCGTGTGTGTTTCCACCAAGAAACCCAAGAATAAACTCAGCACCGATGCACATGGTGCCAAATGCTAAGCCCCACACCTCAGCCCCTCAGAGGGCGGCCCCTTCTGAATTGAGAGAGAACAAAAAGGCCTTGCAACAGACCTACCACCTGCATTCAGCCTCCAACCTCCTGCCTTCAGCCTTGAAACAGAGCCCCTCGCCATGGAATGTGACAACCAGCCATCGGCCAAACGTGGCCACGGGAGAGGGAGGCAGATATCTTCAATGTTCTCAAGTGTTTACTCAAGGCTTGACTTCCAGGCCATGCACCCCCATTCCAGAGTCAGAGAGAGGTGCTCTCTCTGTACCACTCAAATAGAATGCATAGCTCCCTACTTCTCTGCACATGGCTCCCTGCTTCTCTGCATGGCCACACATATACACATACATGCACAGCACTCTGTACATGCCTGAGAGAAAAGCATGCTCCGGCTCAGTTCCCACCCTTGGCTGCACATTAGAATCACCTGAGGAGCTTTAAAAATCTTACTGCCCAGGCCACCCTCCAGACCAACTAAACCAGAATCTCTGGGGATAAATAGCAGGTATCAGTATTATTTTATTTATTTTATTTATTTTATTTTATTTTTTCCTTTTTGTCTTTTTTCGTGACCGGCAACGGATCGCAACCCTCAGTGTCGCGCCCGGATATCAGTATTATTTTAAAGCCCCCAGCTGATTACAATGTGTAGCCAGGGTTGAGAATCATGCCTGGTGGTGAACTGCAAGCCACAGAAAATTCCGTCCACCAATTTATGCTTTAAGGCTGAGCTCCCATGCTGGAATTGGGCTCAAGATATAAGGACAGCCCTCAGTTGTCCACAAAACCATGGAGATGAACATTAGTCATTCAACAAACATGAGCATCAATCTATACCAGGCCCTGTTCTAGGTATCTAGAGATTGCCTCACGAGCTATACTCCCAGAGTTAACTGACTTGTAACTTTGGTCTTAGTAAGATTAGTCTCTGAATTAACCAACTAACTAGCTAACATTTACCAAACACCCAATGTGTGCAAGGCTCTGCACAGGTGCTAAGAAGTATAAAGTCAAATTTATGACCCTTAGGAGCTTAAACTCTCAATGGTAAAGCCTAAGAATTTCCACACTGACATATACAAATGTGATATGGCATATACAGGAGAAATGAAGGCACAGTTGAACAATTCAAAATAACAAATACACATCAAGCAACTACTTAGTGCCAAACACTGTGTAATACTAGAGGATCAACAAAGACAGGCTCTGTCTCCAGGGAGACTGGACTAGATCATTGGTTCCCAGACCAGGACTCTAGTGGACTGGAGTGGGGTCCCCAAATCAGCATCACCTGGGAACTCTCGAGAAATGCACATTTTCAAGCCTCATCCCAACCTACTGAATCAGAGCCTTTGGGGGTGGGCCCATCAATCTGTATTTTAACCAATACTCCAGGTGTTTCTGGTGCCTGCTCAAGTTAGGAACCACAACTTAATGCCATGCTAGTTGGAAATGGGAAGACATCTCCTTGCTTTAGGGTTGACGAAAGCCTTGAAGGATTTGAATCTTGGCTCTGACACTTACATTTTGGGGGGACCCAAGGTAGCTATATTAACCTTCTTATGTATCTATTTTGTCAACTGCAAAATAGTAAGCATAAGTGGTAATGAGGCCTGCCATGCGGAGTACACAGAATAATGTTTAAAATTCACGAGTACAGTGCCCAGGGCCTAGTTAGTACTCAATAAATATCTCCAACACAAGCAGTCATGGTGCAAGGGAGCTGTTCAGCAAATGAATGTTGACAGGATGAATAAAGGAAAGGATAAACTAATTAACGCATGAGTGATGGGGTCTGGATTTTACAAGCCTAGAAAAGCAGCATCCTCTGGGCCNTAACATTTACCAAACACCCAATGTGTGCAAGGCTCTGCACAGGTGCTAAGAAGTATAAAGTCAAATTTATGACCCTTAGGAGCTTAAACTCTCAATGGTAAAGCCTAAGAATTTCCACACTGACATATACAAATGTGATATGGCATATACAGGAGAAATGAAGGCACAGTTGAACAATTCAAAATAACAAATACACATCAAGCAACTACTTAGTGCCAAACACTGTGTAATACTAGAGGATCAACAAAGACAGGCTCTGTCTCCAGGGAGACTGGACTAGATCATTGGTTCCCAGACCAGGACTCTAGTGGACTGGAGTGGGGTCCCCAAATCAGCATCACCTGGGAACTCTCGAGAAATGCACATTTTCAAGCCTCATCCCAACCTACTGAATCAGAGCCTTTGGGGGTGGGCCCATCAATCTGTATTTTAACCAATACTCCAGGTGTTTCTGGTGCCTGCTCAAGTTAGGAACCACAACTTAATGCCATGCTAGTTGGAAATGGGAAGACATCTCCTTGCTTTAGGGTTGACGAAAGCCTTGAAGGATTTGAATCTTGGCTCTGACACTTACATTTTGGGGGGACCCAAGGTAGCTATATTAACCTTCTTATGTATCTATTTTGTCAACTGCAAAATAGTAAGCATAAGTGGTAATGAGGCCTGCCATGCGGAGTACACAGAATAATGTTTAAAATTCATGAGTACAGTGCCCAGGGCCTAGTTAGTACTCAATAAATATCTCCAACACAAGCAGTCATGGTGCAAGGGAGCTGTTCAGCAAATGAATGTTGACAGGATGAATAAAGGAAAGGATAAACTAATTAACGCATGAGTGATGGGGTCTGGATTTTACAAGCCTAGAAAAGCAGCATCCTCTGGGCCAATGCGGAGATGTTCATGAGAGGACAAAGGCTTCTAAGACTGGGTGGTCAGAATACAAGTCTCCGATCTTATGACTGTTCTTCCTGGTTCAGCCTTCAAATTGACCCCAATGAAGGCTTTCTTGTTCATAGCTACCCAGTGTGTTGGTTATGCACCTAGGCTCTGGAGTCAGACTACCTGGGTGCAAGTACGTACTAGTTCAATGGTCTTGGGTGAGTCATTCAGACCATTAAGCCTCAGTTTTTTTCTCTGGAAAATGGGTATAATAATAACACCAACATCACAGAGTTGTTTTGAGAATTAAACACGATAATATGTGTGAATCAGTTAGCTTGATACTGTAAATATAGAAAGTGAGCTATACGTTAGCTCTTTGTGTCATGGCACAGATCTGTGTGCTAATTGACCCCTGCTATGTCTGGCTGGGATTTCTCAAGCTGACCAGTGTCAGTATACTCTAATGCCAGATCCAATGAACACAAAATGTTTGTTTGATTTCTTCATGACAGCAGTACTACCAAGTCCTGAGCAGCTGCTTACCGGCGGGTTGTTTGTAGGTACTTCTCATGTGTAGGTACTGCACACATGAGCCCTGGAACAGGGGTATCATTGCACCCATTCTACCGATGAGGTAACTGAGGTTTAGTGATTCACCAAAATTTACAATCATCAAGTGTCAAAGTGAGAATCAAATTCAGCCATAACTCTAAAACCCATAGTCCTTCCACTGCTGTAAAATCACCCAGCATTCACCCAACCACAATGTCGGAAGGCCAAGCTCTTTCCTAGTGCCACTACATCACATAAAACATTGGAAAGAGATGGAGCTCAGAACTGAGTCTGGAAGAGGGAAGTTATTAGGTGGGCTGGAGACAGGATGGTAGACCCTGCAGAAGGTTAGGCTCTTGAATTCTAAAACTGCTACCCCCTTGCCAATAACTGTGTTTGCGTGTCTGTGTGCATGTCTGTGTGTGGTGCAGCAAAGTCTTTCCTTCCCAATCCAAAACGGGCGATCTAAGCTTAAACTCAGAGAGAAGAATTGAATGCAAAACAAAACTCACGCCAGCTTTCAGACACCATTTTCTTCTTCTACAAGGGGCATTCTAACCCATGAAATAAAACAGCAAGACAAGTTCCTTTTATCTCCTCCCAGGTCTATTTCCTTAAAGGCCAGATTGTGGTCTTCTCTCGTCTTCCTCCCAGATACCAGCTGTGACGCTGCTAACAGCCCAGATGATATGGAGACACATAATGCCTCTTGCTGAGGATTTGAACTGTGTTGCAAATAAGTGGAGAAAAGTGGGATTGGCCTCCCTTCTTCCCTTAAGAGACTCTAACAAAGATTCCTGGAGTCCATTACCTACTTGGACTTCATCTTCCACCCGCTTTGGTTCAATTGGTCCAAAGTGCTGCATGGATGCCCTCAATTGGAACAAAGAGAACACAACCTCCTAGCTGGGATTCTGAGTTTTTATAACAATTACTAAAAATTCACTCTCCCTCAAATCTTGCATTTACCTGCAAGGAGACATGTTACCTCCAGCTGACCCCACCTGCCAAAAATATTACTGCATTTTCATATTTATTATCTTTGTGTTCCACAGTTGCCATGGTAGTAAAATTTACACTCAACAGCTTCAGTGCCATTTTCAACTACAAATAGAATTACTGTGTTCCCAGTTCAGCTCAGCAAAAAAGAAAGGCACATGTACTGCAGGCCGGGCCCTATGCTAGGCGTAAGTGCTGGGGTGAATAAGAAAGAGATCTCCATAAGATGTGGTTCCTTTACCAATCAGCCTTTTTGTTTCTCGTATGATTAGATCTTTTAAAATTGTGGTATATATAGTATCAATCTAATATTTTAGCTATTTTTTTTTTTTTTTTTTTTTTTTTTTTTTTCCGTGTCCGGCAACGGA
>NW_007727531.1:368086-374811 GCF_000696425.1 Galeopterus variegatus
CTATCCAGTGAGCCACCGGGCCGGCCCTATTTTAGCTATTTTTAAGTGTACTGCTCAGCAGTGTTAAGTACAATCACAATGTTGTGTAACCATCACCACAAAATCTCTACCATTAAGCACTAATTCCCCATTCTTCCTTCCCTCCAGCTCCAGATAACCTCTAATATACTTTCTGTCTCTATGAATTTGCCTATTCTGGATATTTCATATAAGTGGACTCATGATATTTGTCCTTTATGACTGTCTCATTTCACTTTTCATAATGCTTTCAAGACCCATTCATGTTGTAGCATGTATCAGAATTCCATTTGTTTTTAAGGCTGAATAATTTTCCACTGTATGTACATACCACATTTTATTTATCCCGTCATCTGATGATGGACACTTGGGTTCTTTCTCCTTTTTGGCTATTGTGAATAATGCTGTTGTGAACATGAGTGTACAAACATCTGTTTGAGTCACTGATTTCAATTCTTTGGGGTATATACATAGGAGTGGAATTGCTAGATCATAAGGTACTTCTGGTTTAATGTTTGAGGAACTGTCATACTGTTCTCCACAGCAACTGCTCCATTTTACATTCCAACCAGCAATGGACAAGGCTTCCAATTTCTCCACATCCTCTCCAACACTTGCCATTTTCTGGGTTTATTATTATTATTATTATTATCATCATCATCATAGCCATCACAGTAGGTGTGATGAGGTTGTTTTTTGTAAGAGCAAATTGGTAAAGTAATAGATGGCTTCACCACTGCATCACATGGGTGCACTGAGTACCACCCTGTGAATAAATGAATGAATGAGCACTCCTGTTTACAATATTGTATTAATTCCATCAATTTGATGTCTTGTTCAACTTTTCCCTGACTCTCTTGTTCAGTGTTTGGAACTTGCACAGGGAAGCCCAGCTCCACAAAAAAGACCCAGAGAACAACTAAGATCACAAATATCAGAGGACTTTCATTCTGGGACCATCTGCACACTCTATCTGCATTGTTTTGGCATCTAGAAATCATAAAACCTGCTGCTTTAAAATTAGGTGGGTCCGCTTGGTAACACCTGAAAGGTAAGAAGACTATAAGCTATAGAGTCTCATGGTTAAGAAACCAAACCAGCAGGCCAAACAGATTGGCCTCAATTACAGCTCTATCCCTTGCCATGTGTGTGTCCAAGAGCAAACCATTTATCCCCTCTCTGTCTCAACTTGGACCTCATCCTATTCTTTGAGTATTAATATGAATCAATAAAAGACACTTAGCACAGTGCCTGGCAACAATGTGAGGTCTCAATAAGTGTTAGCCTCCTTGTTACTATGAAGTTCCAATATTAATGCACAGACTCAAACAAAACCCCTCCTTTGGCTCCTTCCTCTGACCACCAAAACCCCTGGGAAACGAAAGGGGCTCCAGGATGAGCAGACTTATTACTTAGTTTTCCTAATTATCTTCCAGGCTGACGGGAAGGAATGAGAATACCCATCCAGATGCACAGCCAGGAGAGGAGGCCTTGTTTCTTCTCTGCTTGGGCCACCAATCCCTCCAAGCTCATTGTGGCAAGGTGTTTGGGGACACAGCAGAGCCTTCACCATAAGGCTGTCCTGCAAAGCCCTAGAACCCACAGCCCAAGAGGTCAGAGACAACTCTCATTGCATTAAAACCCACAGATAGAACTGGAGCTGGGTAGTTTCCAAAGAGAAGGTTGACAGATAGGCCAAAAAATGCAGTAAGAACAGCAGGGGGGCCCGACCCGGTGGCTCACTCAGGAAAGTGCGGCGCTGGGAGCGCTGAGGCCGCAGGTTTGGATCCTATATAGGGATGGTCGGTGCGCTCACTGGCTCAGCGCGGTGCAGACGACACCAAGCCAAGGGTTATGATCCCCTTACCGGTCACACACACACAAAAAAAGAACAGCAGGGGGCTGTACCATGAGGACCCCAGAGAAAACACAGAAGGAATGAACTGTGAGGCTGGGCAGGGTGGTATTTCATGCTGGCAGCACCATAATTCTTACGTACATGGAAGGCAGCAGCATTCAACTTGGCCTGACAGGAAGCTTTGTGTTAGACTGAAGCATATTGAAAATATCAAAGTCCCATGGAATAAAAAATAGCTCCTGGGCCCAACACTTCACCTGTATGTAACCTAAAAGTTTTATTGGACATAGAGACCTTCAATCTAAAAGCCAAGCCAAGGGGTGGGGTGAAGAAGGAATTTCACATAGCAGAATCCTGCAGGTGTATGTGGGGCTGTGGCTGTGACCGGATAGTAACAATAGATCCCATTTATTGAGCACTGTGCCAGGTACTCCCCCCACACACAAATCACCTCGTTGGCATGGTATAGCAGCACCATGTGTTAGGCAGTGTTAGCCCCATTTTATGGAGGAGAAAGCTGAAATTCAGTGGTAGGAACTTGCTAAGTCTGTATGTATATATATAATGCCAATTCCAATTCAACCTAACATAATACATTATATAAATAATTTTACATTTAATAAATTATATTATTTATATATATGTATCATATTTTATTAATTATACTATGTTATGTATACATTATGTAACATGCATAAGAGGCAGAATTCTTAGAGGTTGAAATGTGGATTCTTAAACCAGACTGCATGGGAAACTTGGCTCTGCCACTTACAAGTTTTGGGACACTAAGTAAATAATGTATCCTCTCAGTGCCTTTGCTCATCATCTGTATAAAATGCTAATAACACTACCGCCCTCATAGGATGATCGTAAGAATTAAGGAAACACAAAGCGCTAGAACAGTGCCTGGCACACATTACTTATCAGCAGTCATTACGCAGGCTTTGTTCACTAATTCCTTGCAATGGTCCTTGGCAGTAGTCACTGCCACCTTCATTTTGCAGTGAGATGCCCAAGACTCAGAGATTTGTCCAGGATTATGCATGTAGCAAGGATGCATCAGGAATTCAAACTCAGGTCTTCCTGAGCCCCAAGTCCTGCTGTTCCTTGGAAGCTGCCCAGCTTCTCTTGGTGGGCTCCCTGTGCCTTCATCTGCCATTCAGTGAAAGGAGAAGTTGGCCCAGCTGACTTTATGATTCCTTCCATCACCCTCACGCATGGGGGCTACATCAAATTGGCAGCATCAGAAATAACAGGATCAAAAGCTTTCGGTCCCACTCAGCACAGTATCCTTAGCCATGTGGCCAGAAGCATTTTGTATGTACAGTTCCAATTTTTTTTTCCTTTTCTGCTATTTTTTCCAGAGTCCTCAGTACATTTCCTAATTAATCATCACTCCCACTTAATTTCCTAAAGCAATCACATCCTCCCCACAGGCAAGCGGCCTCGTCTCAGGCACAAGCACACACACCAGCTGGCCCCTTGGCCATGTGGGAGTATGTGAGTAGCCTTTGGACACTGCCCAAAGAGTGGCACAGATACAGGAAAAATGCAGCTTGGGGAGCTACACTCAGAGGACATTCTTCCCATCCTGATGACATATGAGTTTCTGGTGAGCAAAAAAGGCACTGAGATTAGGTTCTGCAAGGAAACCTAAGATGCAGAAGATAGAGCTGGAGCATCTCAGGATGCAGGGAGACCGTACCAGCGGCTACTCTGTGATGTCGGGCAGGGTTATGCCGATGAGGTAGGAAGGCCTCGTTCTACTTCCAGCTTTGCTGATTACTGACTGTGTGACTTTGGACAAGAGCTTTTCTTTTGTTGAGCCTCAGTTTCCCCAACTTTAAAATGAGAACAGTAATATCTACAAAGTGGTGTGGGTGCAGGGCAGGAGCCACAAATATAGCAGCCTAGAGAAGCCAGGCAAATGATATCAATGAATAAAGCTGGGCTGAGCAAAAGAAAAACTACATGTTCCCAAAAGGTAGCTGACCCACAGTGTCAATGTTGGAGTCACAACAGGGAGAGGTGGGGACTGTGATGAAATGGACACATGCCTCAACTAAAAGCCAGTCAATTATTGCCACAGAGCCAAGCTGACCTCCTGTTGCAAGATTTTTCAACTTTTAAAAAAGATGCTAGAAATAGATTTTTGAGTGTATTTATCCAATCTTAAAATGTTGGCAAGAAATTGACATTTAAACAACAACAAAAAAATTATGTGAGCTAATACCATGTGAGCCAAGCAGAACATGTTGGAGGGCTAGATGTGGCCTATTAGCCAAAGATTTGCCAACTCTGTCAATATGAGTATTAATTGAGACAATGTAATAAAGAAAGCACTTAGTCATGTGCATAACACATAATAAACACTCAATAAATGGCAGCCGTGGTTATGACTATTAATTTCTCTGTAACTCAGAGCCCCCATCTGTAACAATGGATATAAGGGTTGCACAGAGCTCTCTGGTTCATAGACATCCGAGAAGATCTCTGCAGGCACTACAGAGATTAAGCACTGTGCACACACAACATTT
Source organism: Galeopterus variegatus (assembly GCF_000696425.1). NCBI lineage: Eukaryota > Metazoa > Chordata > Mammalia > Dermoptera > Cynocephalidae > Galeopterus > Galeopterus variegatus. Next base: position 372,500 of record NW_007727531.1, read on the forward strand.
ATGCTGCTTCATTAAGTAAACAAACTTCACTGAGATTGGGCTAGAGCTGCATTTCTCAGCCAGAGGTGATTTTGTCCTCCAGGGGACATTTGGCAGTGTTTGGAAACATTTTTTGCATAGATGCTACTGGAATCTAGTGGGTAGAGGTCAGAGATGTTGCTAAGTGTCTTATCATGAACAGGACAGCTACCCACAGCAACAACAAAAAAATCCAACCCAAAGTGTCAATAGTACCGAGGTAGAAAAACCTTGGGCCAGATGGAAGTTTCCTCTTGCATCCTCTTTACAGAAAGGACTTTATGAAGATAGAGGTTTGGATAGGTTCCCACACTGTAGTATATGGAGAAGCCAGCAGGTGGGAGAACCAGCATCTAGAATGATCTCCTGTATGAGATTCAAAGCCCTGCTTTCATTTTGCCTCCTACAGAATCCTCTCATCATCGTCTTAACGACTGCCACATCAACAAACTTCCTTTTTAAAAAATCTGCTGAAGACACACAGATTGGATAGTGGACTCTGGGGAAACTGAGGACTTAAGAGATGAACTGCTTGAGCCGAGGTCACTCAGCAAGTGGTATGGCAGACATGGGACAGAATCCTCCTGGGAGCCTGGTCCAGGTCCCTTGGGAAGACATCACTCCATTTTGCTGTTGCCATGGTAATTATAAATCAATTTTGTCTATCCACAAAAGCAGTTACTCCATAGAATGTTCTCACAAAGCATTGGTGAACCCGCCCTAGTTACTCCACGGATGTGAAAGTAATCACATTTTTGTATATTCTATATTTCTGGCTACATTTACAATTGTCCTTCACCTCAAGTGGGATAAGTAAGCAAGGTTATATCCTGCACCAGGGTTGCCATGCATTGCTATGACTACTCCGAACCAAGAAAATTGTGCTAGAAGCAAAAGCAGTGATTTTGGTTCACCTTAGGAATGGAAAGGAAAGGAAAGCTTACATTATGCTAAGTGTTTTACATATCTTATCTCAGTTACTCTTTCCTATAATTTGAAGCATTTCTTTAGGTCAATTTTCTCAAACACTACTGCACATTAGAAACACCTGAGAGTTTCATAAAATCCCAACATCCAAAAAGCACCCCACAATCATTAAATCAGTATCTCTGGGGATGGGACCTGGGCATCAGTAATTTTTACACCTCCCCAAATGATGCCAATGTGTGGGCAAGTCTGAGAACCAGGGTTTCGGGACTCATTATCTGTATTTTACAATAATGCTGACATCCTAAGGGAAAAACAAACTGCCTAAGGGCACCCAGCTGGTGAAGAGTGAAACTGTGATTCAAACACAAATGTGCCTTTCTCCAAAGGCATGCATAATCTTTCTCCTTTTGCCACTTTCTCCTCAGAAGTTTGTTATTCATAGCTTTCTCATTTAGGGTTATTTGGTTGCAAGTTTGTAAACCTGAGCAAAAGGAAATTCTCCAGAAGGCTATCAGAGACTTCTAGATTCAATGGGAACCTTAAGAACAGGTCTGAGGAAAAGGAAAGCAGGCATGGTCTGATCACTGCACAGTGCTTTGATGAAATGGAAAACCATCATGTCCGATCTCCTTGTCCCTCTCATCAAGATTCCATTTCCAGGAAGGATTCATCCAATTGACCTGGCTTGGGCTACGAACTACCTCCTTGACTAGGACAGGGAAAGACCCCTGACCGCAAATCCACCAGACTGTACCCCAGGGGTACAGAAGGTGATACTCCAATAACGTAAGAAAGCTGCTGCTAGGAAGGCAGAGTGAGTAAATCCTGGGCAGCCAAAACACAGCACATGTCTACTACAATGGAGGAGACTGAGGGACTCTTTGATGCAAGAAAACAAGACAACTTCACGGTACACTATGATCTTCAAGCAGAACTCAGCAAAAACCCAGAAGCTCATGAAATCAAAATCACTGAGATAGACAGGTTCACTCAGGAGAAATATGCCACTTGGGGAGGTGGCCATGAAATGGCCTCAAAATCTTTTGAAAAATTACTGTATTGTGAGTTTGAGCTTTTTTCTAAGGACAAGGTCAATGTCTTCTATCAGATTACCTCGGCTCAATAAATTTTTTTAAAAGGCAAGGTTGGGGCTCTTGGGAGATCTTAGGGAAGGAAAAGGGGGACTCATAGACACTGGTCCTTAATAGAGCCTGAGGTCCCAAGAAATACCTGTTAAAGTTAAACCTGGCACCACAGAGGCAAGGTGGTACATTTTGCCAAATTTGAGCCACAAAAACAGAGCTTTAAGAAAAGGCACCAAGGGCCGGCCTGGTGGCGCACTGCTACAGTGCGCCGCTTGGGAG
>NW_007727531.1:374894-375476 GCF_000696425.1 Galeopterus variegatus
GACAATTAAAAATCAGTTGTGGAGCTATAACATAGAGTATTGTCCCAGCTAGCCTTCCAAAGGGCCAGTTCTCTATCCCCAGGGGTATCTTCCCAGATCAAGACATCAACAGGCCCTAGCATGGAGGGACTTGAAAAACGAGGCCTTTGTAAGTTATTAGCGTTAAATAAATAATTGCTCAATGCATGAATTCATGGATGAGTCAACATATAAACAAAAGAACAACAATTGTTAACTGTGGCTACATAATGTGTAGGTACTAAGTCCCCACTATGTGTAAGGGACTGAGCTAGAAGATTTACATATGTCTTCCTCATCCTCCTGATAACCCTACGAGGTGTTTACTATGGAATCCGTTTTACAGATGAGGATCTTAAGACTCAAAGAGATGAAGGGAATTATCTACAACAAATTATCACACAACAAAAATCTGAAACCAGATTCACCTGACCTGAGCATCTGTGTGTTTCCACAAAGCCACACTGCCTCCTACTGTCAATCATTCAGTTAGGGCATCACTGAATGTTGGACATTTTGCATATACTGTCTTTAAGTCTTATAACAATCCTTGAGATAGGTGAT
>NW_007727531.1:376107-379638 GCF_000696425.1 Galeopterus variegatus
AATGTTGGACATTTTGCATATACTGTCTTTAAGTCTTATAACAATCCTTGAGATAGGTGATGCATTTTGGATGTGACTGGCACCATTGTGCACACAATAAGCACAAAATAGCTTCTGGCCTCATCTTCCACTCCAGCACCAAACCCTTCCCCGCTTCCCTTTACGAGAAGCCTCATGACTTAAACATGCATTTTGGATGTGACTGGCACCATTGTGCACACAATAAGCACAAAATAGCTTCTGGCCTCGTCTTCCACTCCAGCACCAAACCCTTCCCCGCTTCCCTTTACGAGAAGCCTCATGACTTAAACAGAAACACTTTTGCTTCCCCAAGGGCGCAGTTCTCCACCCTGGTCACATAGTTTCCATATTAGCATAATGCCCCTCCTTGATGGTATCAGCCAACCCTTGGTGCCCTATATAACCTCTACCACCCCCACACCTGGTGCTGCCTTCCATTTTGAGGGCAGCCCTGGGCTGCCCCCAACTTCGGGCACAACCAGGCAGATTCTTTTCCTTTAATAAAACTTGAACGGTACCGGCATCTCGGCCCACTTTCTTTCAATAGGTATTGCTGTCTCCATTTATTATTTACTTATTTTTGGATGAGAAACAAGTAATTTGCTGAAGAGCATATTTTCAGTACAGATTTTTGAATCCAGATCTCTTTGGCTCTAAAGTTCGAGGTCTTTCTACCAAACCTACTATCTATCCAATTCAATTTGATTTTTAAAAGTGTGTTGACTGTGTCTTATTTTCACAAGCATTGTACTAAGCTTCTATAGAGAAATGCACAGCTCCTGCCCTCAAGAAGTTTTGAATCTAGTTAAGAGATTAGGTTGTACAGTACAGAAAATAATGATGATAATTTTATATAGCTGTGGTGGTTTGAAAACACAGCTGAAACTTCTGAGAGACTTCTCCCTTGGCAAAATGGCCCCCACCCTTGAACTTGGGCTAGTTTGTAGTGTTTAGGGCAATAGAGTACTGCAGGAAGGGATACTATGTTACTTCTAAGGCAGTTCATAAAAAGCCCTGCAACTTCTGAGTAGTTCTGAGTTGCTGCACACCTCTTCTGGGAGTCCTGAGCCTCCATGTAGGAAGTTAGACTACTCAAGCCACCATGCTGCGAGGAAGCCCAAGCCACATAGAGAGGTCACATGTGTAGGCACTATGGTCAACAGTCTCAGTTGAGCCCAGCCTTTAAGTCATCCCAGCCCAGGTGCCAGACAAGTGAGTTAACATCCTGCAGCCATTCAAGTCTACCCCCATCATTCCAGATTCTCCAGCAGATGCTTCAGATAGTATGGAGCTGACACAAGCCAACCCTACTGTGCTGTGTCCAGCATTCTAGATCAGAGAATCATGGCACATAATAAAATGGTTGCTGCTTTACGAAACTAGGTTTTGATGTGGTTTGTTAAGTGGCAAAAGGTAGTCAAAAATAATGGCTTTTTGAATGATTATTTAATGCCAGACGCTGTCCTCTAAGCTTGACGTGTGGTACCTAATTTGATCCTCCCAGCAACCCAATGAAGCAGGTCACTGTTAAAGAACATGCCCGAGATTACTCAGCTAGGTATAACATTCAAACCCAGGACACACTAACTCTAGCATCAATACTCTAAACTGTTCTGCTATAGAAAAGGGGAAATTATGTCTTGGTATAAAACCTACAAAGCCCCAAGCCAACCAGTTTTAAGAAACACCAACTGCTATTTTTTGAAACTAAACATCTTTTTCTTTCTTAATTTCAGAAGGCTTACTTTGGAGCTGAGCTAATTATTTGAGCCTTAATCAAGGACCAGCCACTCCCTGAAGCAGCTGTCCTGGCCTCTCTCTTGCTTCTAGAAAGTCCCTTGGGCTGGTTGGATGTTGGCTCAGGTCTAAACCTCAAATCCCAGCCCCCAGAAGTGAGGATGCATAGGGCTGAAAAGATCCTTGGAGATCATCCAATCCACTCCCTTTGTCCCCTTTGAAGATGAGGAAACTGAGGCCCAGAGAGGTCAAATGACTTGTCAAGGGTTACATGGTGTGTCAGAGACAAAACCAGGTCTCCAAATTCCCAGGCAAGCACTCCTTCCACGACACCACACTGCAGTTGCTAAAAATTCCCCAGCCGCCTCCCTCGGCCCTCCTCTTGACAAAGCTATTTCCCCCACACACACAACTACACGCAGTCACATTTGGCAAGAGGTGCTATCAGCCCTGCTCTGCTCATGAAATGCTGTTTTGCAATGGGGCCTCTTTGTTCGTTAGCAACACAAAGAAAACTACAGTGCAGTCTTCTTGGAAGGAGATGTTTCTTGTTTTAAAGACGGGAAGAGAGCTTCCTAGCTGAATATGGCTCAAATCAGCATGCAGCTCCAGTCAGGAAAGAACCCAGAGAGAATTAGGTCTTTGCAGAATTTCTAGAATGTACAAGGAGGGAACATGGCAGGGGAACGCTTGTGGGAAATGTTTCAAAAAGCATTAAAATGTACGCCTAAACAGAGTAAACAGAGCAGATTGGTTACCATCTTGTGCTACAAGGCAATTAGAAGTGGGGGGAGGGGATTGGGGGAACTAGAGTCATTAAAGGGTCCTATGAAGCAATTGGTTTTCGCATTTTTGGATTCCTCCTTCAGTCTTGGTTCCCAGTATTCCTTCCCTTGCCATTTTCCTCATCTGGATCTTCTCTCTCTGATCCTAAACAAGCTACAGCCTTGGTGCTGAGAACCCTCAGGATATGATCTGCAATCCCAAATTACCCATCTGGTACCTCTCCCCTCTGGCTATGATTATTCCTTAATTTTTGTACTAGATTTGGTCCCTCTTGCGTCTCCCTACTTTCTCATATCGTCAGGGGCTTCCTATGGCTCTGAGAGATCTCTACTAAGAACCAAATGTTGCAAATAAGGCTAAAATGACAGCAGGACAAACTTTTCACAAGTGCAGATTACACCAGAAAGCTAATTTATCTTTCAAGTTGGGTTGAGATCAATGGGGAGGGGGTGGACCAGATGATCTCTAGAGACACCTCCAAAGCCTGCAAATCTCTTGGCTAAGGAAGGAAAGAAGAGGGGGAGGAAGAAAAGCAAGTTCTGTGGCAGAAATTCAGAACCCATAAGCTGGCAGCGGATGGAAAGGACAAAGCCAGCTTCCAGCAAGAGGGGATGGAGTGTAATAGCTCAGGGTATTACAAGCCACAAGTCTTACATGCGAAAGGACCAGGTGAATGCTGCCTGACAACTGCCCCCTGCCACACTCACAGCCTAGGTCTCCAGGCACAAGGCGAGACCTCCAAAAAGAAACTCCACTGGCTGCATAAAATTTCTCAGATCCTTGGGGCCGGCCCGGTGGCGCACTGCTACAGTGCACTGCTTGGGAGTGCAGCGGCGCTCCCCCTAGGTCTCCAGGCACAAGGCGAGACCTCCAAAAAGAAACTCCACTGGCTGCATAAAATTTCTCAGATCCTTGGGGCCGGCCCCGTGGCGCACTGCTACAGTGCACCGCTTGGGAGCGCAGCGGCACTCCCGCCGAGGGTTCGGA
>NW_007727531.1:380337-384709 GCF_000696425.1 Galeopterus variegatus
AAAAAAAAAATTTCTCAGATCCTTTACCCGGAGCCAGATCTTTCCCATAGCCTACCCTACTCTTAGGCAAACCTGCCCTCCAAGGAGTAAATTTCATTCCAAAGCCCCCTTTCTCACCTTCCCTGGGGAAAGTCTTCCCTGCTTAGTTAAACCTAGGAGAGAAGAATAAGGAAATTAACACCTCCAGGAAACAATGCTCAGTGGTTCAGATACAGCCCAGGCAGGGAAAAGAAGCTGCCTCCCAAAGGAGGCCCTGTATCTCCTCATGGCCTCAAACACTGCTGCGTGGTGTGTCAGTGTTTATGAAATGCCTCTCAAATAAGGTCAGTGTTCTATGCAGAGTGAAGACTCTAATAAAATGCAGAACTTGTGCTGTTTGCCAGCTAGCTGTGGAGGCATACTTGAATGCTTTCTCAGATACAATTGTTTTCAGATTAAAATTTTCCCCATGAGTTTTTTTAATTCCACTGGTACTATTTTTTTACAATGTGTGAGTTTTTCCACATATTTGTACCCACTACAAGGGCTGAGAGGGGCTTGCTTTCACCAGTGATTCCCGAAGGCTTGGTGCTGCATCCTTCATTGTTCTAGCATTTTCCCCCATCTCCTACATCTCCCCTCTGAATCTAGCATGGTGGCTTTTGTCTTGTCAGTCATTTGGTGGGAAGGGACAGCCCAGACTGATTTTTGTATTATTTTGGGATGTTCTAGTTATGAGGACATGTCACTCGCTTTATTCATTGTGGAAGACTCTCAATAAATGGCTCCTTTAAATGACCCCATCTTTCAGGATTCCCTTATTTGGTCCAACTGTCTTAAACATTGTCACATATTAATTATCCAGTGAGGTAAGAAGTCCTCAAAACTCAGCCCGGTTGGGTTGCTGACATGGCTGGTGTAAGGCTATATGGACATTTGGAAACAATACACCTTGTTAAATGGAAAAGAAAATCGGAGTAAGAATTCAAAGACATGGGTGACTCTGGGCAAGGCTTCTGAGCCCTGAGTGTTTTCATCTATAAGTGAAAGATTCTAAAGTATACCCTGATCATGTCCCAGATACAGGAATTAGTGGTTCAAATCATATATTGTGGGTGGACTCATACACAGGTATTCATGCGGCACCAAACTGAGGAGGAATTTGCAGATATCTGAGCTCATTTAAGCCTTACATCAGCCCCTGGAGACAAGTGTTATCCCTACCATCCAAAGGCTACAGGTGGGACAACAGAGACTCAGGAGAAGGTGCTCNAACTGAGGAGGAATTTGCAGATATCTGAGCTCATTTAAGCCTTACATCAGCCCCTGGAGACAAGTGTTATCCCTACCATCCAAAGGCTACAGGTGGGACAACAGAGACTCAGGAGAAGGTGCTCCTGTGGTTAGAACTTGGTGTAACAAGGATTCAGCCTAGGCCCTTCTACTCATTTAATTTCTATTTCATTTAAGGTTACATCCAAACTGTACTTCCCATTGGTTTCCTACCACTTAGAATATCCATATGCAGAACACCTTCTACCTCTATTCTAGAGCTGAGCAGAATGGGGAAGAGAAAAAAGAATGTCAGCGAAGTGCTAGATAGTCCAAAAATTTTTGCAACACATTTCTGAGCAGAACAGCTCTCCAATTAAATCATCATTGCCGTGCTTTTCAATTACAGAATAATATGCTGCATTCTCTGCTTGGAGTGCTGGGAGCTCAGGAGTATGTCCAAGTAATTCATAATTTATAGAGTCCAGCCCTGGAGCACCCCTACATACTACCCTGGACATAATAAAAGGCTTCAATAGCCATGAAGATGAAGTCTGAGGTTGTTTATAGGACAAAGCCATGAGTTAGCTGCAAGTCTCCAGTCTCCAGTGAAGGTCCAGGCCATGAAGATACTCCCGAAGTCCAATTTCAGGACCTAGCACTCAGATGGTGACAGTCCACATTCAGTTCCAAGGCTGTGGGGAGCTACATGGAGAGCAGAAGAGGGCAAGAAGCCAAGCTAGAAGGGTTAAGGCAGGGGCCAGGAGCAGCTCAGACTCAGGGAGAGATACACAATTCCATGGTCAAGTCATATACCTCAGATTAGGAGAGAACCCTGGACTCCACACCATGCAGACAAACCTGAGTTAGTGTGTCAGTAATTCTAGATGGCAGGGGAGCAAAAAATGGGTATGCCTGGTAGCAGACAGAAGCCAGGGAGGCCAAAAACTCAAGAGGGAGACAAGGTGGGTGGTTAAACGTGCTGGCAGACTTTCAGGAAACTCAATACACACTGCTGCCAAACTGCAGAATGAATCAGGGGTCAGGAACCTAGACCGGTGTTTTGGACAAGAGAAGAGGAGTCTGAGCCCACACAAGCAGTGATAAGGTTATGATAAGTGAAGTCACATTCTACTCCAGCCAGAATGCTCTTTTATACATCCTGGTCTAGCAGGACCTGATGCCAGCATGGGAGGAGCCCAGAGATCACAGCTAGGGGATGGCAAGTTGTACATTGGACTAGAAAGGGAGACGATCCCTCTCAAAATTCAAATAAATACTTCAGGGGGAAAAACACTGGCCAATAAGTTTCATTAGAACTGTTCTTAGAGGGTTTATCCCCTCAAATCCAAAATAAAAATAAATAATGAGGCACATACCAGGGTAACATTTTTCATAAGACTTGACCTACTGGATTTGGTTCTAAACAATCCATTGACATAAAACTTCCTACATGGGCCGGCCCGGTGACGCGGGGGATGGCAAGTTGTACATTGGACTAGAAAGGGAGACGATCCCTCTCAAAATTCAAATAAATACTTCAGGGAGAAAAACACTGGCCAATAAGTTTCATTAGAACTGTTCTTAGAGGGTTTATCCCCTCAAATCCAAAATAAAAATAAATAATGAGGCACATACCAGGGTAACATTTTTCATAAGACTTGACCTACTGGATTTGGTTCTAAACAATCCATTGACATAAAACTTCCCACAGTGCAGCTCCTATCATCTTAAGTTGAGCTCATGCCTATCTAACCATGCACTTTGGCGAACCTGTACCACTTTCCCATTTCTATCCATGGGAACCCTATTCATCCTTCAAGCCCCACGTTCAAATGCCACCAACTTCCCCATGCCGGATATGCTGGCTCTTCTTCACCAGGTGTCCAGGTCATATCACTGATATTCCCCTCACGATGCTGTGCACTGACCAGGTGCTCAGTGATTCAAGCCAGACTCATTGTTTCCTTCTTCTTCTGGTCGTTCTTTGAGAATTGAATTTGGAGGACAGAAAAGGGGGCTGACTTGAAAGACGTGGGTTGGAATGACATGACCCTTGGCTGGAGTGTGGACTCTGAGACTCGCCTGGCTGCATTTACCCTGCCTCTCCTGCTCCTTCCTAACTGAGGACATTATTTCCCCTGTCCTATGGAGTTTCCTCACTTGTAAAATGAGGACAGTGATGGCACCTATCTCACATAATTGTTAGAATGTTAAATGGGGTTTGTGCATGTAAAGTCTGAGAGTAGTGCCAGGCACAGAGAAGGGCTCAGTCCGTGCTCGCTATCGCAGTGGTGGTTGTTGCTGTTTACAGGTCTGGGGAGCCTACAGGCCTCAGTCCTCTACGTTTCATCCTCCATCATATCTGTTCCCAGAACTACCCAAGTAAATGTGCCCCATGCCAATTGGTACCCAAAATGTTAAAGGAAGTCATCGCATTTAAAAGCTGAAGGTACCTGAGCTCTGCCATTGACAGAAGCACCTGATTCTTCAGGCTAAAATACTTGCCAGGAGAGAATAACATACACACATATGTGTACACACACATAGATGTGCACACACACCCATGCCCCATGTCCCACGCTGGTGGGGCTTTGTGTACCAGCCTAATAGTACAAGGATGAAGTGAAAGTCATGTCTTGGAAGGTTCTACAAAAAACCAAGAGTTCAGAGAAAACTCAGCAAACTGAAGAATTAAGCATTAATAGGAAATTATTACAGAGAAAATATGAACAGAACACCAGGGAAAGAAGATACTACAGGCAAATTAGATCTCAACATTTTTATCCACCCCAGCCAGAAAGAACAGGATAATATATTTATGTAATCCACACCCAGCTCGTAGAAAGACTTTGATAAAAGCAGAGGGGACTCTGAAGATTATATTGGCAACTTGGATAAAGACCTATAGGGCTAGCTCACTAAAATTCCAGAGGAAAAAAATAGTGGAAGATGGACAAAGGAGTGCTTGATTTCCTGCCTGAGGAAATCAAAATAGAAAATGTTCCTCAAAAGCTGATGAATTGATTTGCCAAAAAAAATTTTTTTTTCTTTTTTTTCTTTTTTTTCCTTTTTGTCTTTTTTTGTGTCTGGCAACGGATCGCAACCCTCAGTGTCGCGC
>NW_007727531.1:385054-387132 GCF_000696425.1 Galeopterus variegatus
CTTCAGGCTAAAATACTTGCCAGGAGAGAATAACATACACACATATGTGTACACACACATACATGTGCACACACACCCATGCCCCATGTCCCATGCTGGTGGGGCTTTGTGTACCAGCCTAATAGTACAAGGATGAAGTGAAAGTCATGTCTTGGAAGGTTCTACGAAAAACCAAGAGTTCAGAGAAAACTCAGCAAACTGAAGAATTAAGCATTAATAGGAAATTATTACAGAGAAAATATGAACAGAACACCAGGGAAAGAAGATACTACAGGCAAATTAGATCTCAACATTTTTATCCACCCCAGCCAGAAAGAACAGAATAATATATTTATGTAATCCACACCCAGCTCGTAGAAAGATTTTGATAAAAGCAGAGGGGACTCTGAGGATTATATTGGCAACTTGGATAAAGATCTATAGGGCTAGCTCACTAAAATTCCAGAGGAAAAAAATAGTGGAAGATGGACAAAGGAGTGCTTGATTTACTGCCTTAGGAAATCAAAATAGAAAATGTTCCTCAAAAGCTGATGAATTGATTTGCCAAAATTTAATTAGGATAAATGCAAAGTGTTGCACTTAGATTCCAAAAAGTCAACTGCTCAAGTCTAGGACGCGGGACAACAACATAAGAGCAAGGAAGCCTGGGGAGGTACCAGGGATGCAGAGGAGCCTGGTCAAAATGAGCCAGTCCAGAGGTACAACTGCCCAAAGTGAAAAGGTCACTTCAGAACGCACTCATGGAAGCGGACTAAGACGGTGAGGGTGTGGAAGGGCTCCTCCTAACTAATATAGCCACAGAAGACTGGAGCCCACTCAGAGGGAAAGAACTAGGAACGGGGGACAGAGCCTGTCCCAAAACTCTAACACATACAGAACAGTCGAGGTAATTGTGAAAGTTAATGGAAGAAAAGAGAAGATTCAGGGATGTGGGTGGTGAGAAACACAACAGCAATGAGATTCTGAAAACCTATCATTTGAAAGAGGGATTATACTTTCTCTGTGTAACAACAAGCAATGGGAGATAAGTTCAACCCCACACAAAGAAAAATGTCTTATTAGGACTGTTTTTTGTTTTTGTTTTTAATGGAATAAATTGCTTTAGGAAGAACTGAGTTCCTCATCACTAGAAGTAATCAAGCAAAGGAGGCTGACCACTTTCTCCTAAATTATGTTGGTGGAAGAAGATCAACCTTCATGTGGTTGGAACTTGGACAGGAAGACCCCTATCAGCCTTGACAATCTATATTTTTACAAATCAGGTTTCATCCTGTGCATGCTCTGGAAAGAGAAATACAGTCAATAAGAATTATGATAATAATAATGATAGGAAAATTTGTGGTAGGTGCACTATGTTCCAGGCAGTCTGTGTGAGTTAATTTGATACTCATAACATCCTATGAAGGGAGAATTATTATTATTTCCATTTTAAAAATGGAGAAACTGATGCCATCCACCTAGTAGGCGGTAGAACCAGGATGTGAACCTCGTCTGGGTCAGGTCCTCACTTTTACCCGCAAGATTGTTACTTTTCCCACTTCCTGTCTGCTCAGTATTAAGGACTTTTAATCACATACTCCTTGGCCAACTCTTCCCAGAGTGACTATCAAATATGGCACTGCCAACACAACTATGGAGATCTCAGTGAGTGGGCAAGAAAGTACAGCCTACTGGCAGACCTGCAGTAACAGCAATTATAAAATACAGTCCAGGCCTGCAGAACAGAGGAGATGATTCCTATGAGCTACCCACCTGGGCCAGGCTGATTTAAATTTAATGCTATCTATCCTAAGTGAATCATTGTAAAGTGCATGCATGTACTGAAACAGCACACACTGTACCCCACAATATGTACAAATAAATGTTAAAAAAATAAAAATAATACAAATTTAAGGATGGGAACAACAAACCATGGAGAGCTTTGGAAAATCAGCCCAGTGAACGACAGTAGGGACACCCTCTGCATCTAATCCACTTGGGTTATTGGTGATCCAGAAAGCTCTCTGGGAAAGCCTCCACCCCTGGTTTTTTCTTTCTTTTCAGCAGTTCTAAAAAGGGTTAAGACCACCTTACATAAT
>NW_007727531.1:387940-393072 GCF_000696425.1 Galeopterus variegatus
TCCTAGTTGGATGACCAATCCACAGCAATGACAATGACTGAACAGGGCAGGCACCCTGCTGGGCACATTACGTGGATTGCCTCGGGCTACATTCACAACATCCCCATCCCCGATTGCAGGTGTGGAAGCAAGGTACAAAGGGACTAATCAGACTGCCATTTGGACCAAGGGAGTAACACACCCAGCAAGCAAGGACCTAACAGAGCTGGAATTCAAACCCGGAGCTGTCTGCCTTCTGAGCCCATGCCCGAACCACAATGCATAGAGCTCTGGAACCTTCTTGTCACAAGGAAAAAGATCCCATGGCTCTGACCCACCGTTCATTCTCACTTTCCAGGGGGTAAAGAATTCAGCGACAACAAACAGAACTGGAGAGAAACAAAACAACAATCAAAATGGCACAAATGCAAAAATGACAGAAGACCCAGAAGATCAGCAAAAGCAAAACTTAATAATGATCCTACCAATACATATCAATTAATACAAGAAGAGCAGCAATCAAAAACCACAGAGAGCTCAGGATGATGCTGATGAGTTCCTGATTAGAAAGCCCTATGGTTTAAGTGTTCAGGATTTCTAGCTCTTTTCCTGGGTATGTACACAGTAGGAGTTTTGCAAGGTTGCTAAGCAACGCCTGGCAACCAGACTCCAGAGTGGATCACTCAATAGGAATCCTTGGTAACTCTAGTAAGGCAATAATTTTAGTTCATGAAATCCAAATTTTAGATATCCTTAAAAACTCATGTAATAGGTTACCAATAAGTAGCTCTTGGCCATACATCAAAATGCAAATCTATAATTGCTAGTATTTCACTTGTAAGAACTAAAGAAAGACTTGCATTTTTGAGGCTCATTATTCTTTCAGTCAACACATATTTGTTGAAAACGTACTAAGTACCAGACACTGTTGTAGGCACTGGGGAGGAGAATCCTGACAGGTCATCTGTGGGCTGTAGACTATATATGACAACCCACTAAGTCTACGCTAGAATTTTACTTTCAGGAAAATGAGGCCCAGAGAGGTAAGGCAATCTGTTCAGAGTTGCACAGCACCTTGGAGATGGGTGCCCTCAGCTACTCATTAGACTCTCCAGGACAGCACTGTGCTCCCTGAAAGGCCACATCACAACTGTCAGCCCAGAGAGACTCCCCGATTCACCAGCTTGCCTCTGGTCCCCCGAGCGGGTCCTGAGGGCTGGAAATACTGGGACACAGGACTTGGCTGCTGAGCATCTTGGAAAGTCTCCCACTTGACCTCAGGACCTCTGTGGTCAAGCGAGGGAAAGCCTATGACACGGTGTCGGTTTTTATTGGACCCAACCACCGGCAAAGCTTGCCGTCATCTGGAGTGATGGAGAAAATTGAGTTACCACATTCTCACGTTTCAGCCTTTCGCCCGTTTTCCTTCGCAAACAGGAAATGTTTATTTAAATACAGCAGTCTCCAGCATGTTCCAGAGCCAAGTGAAAAACCAAAGATGTCCACTCTTGCCCCCACTCTGCTGTTCAGGCCACCACCTCACTGCAGTGAGAAGACGGCCCCTGCCCGCCCCTAGGCAGGACGGGAGAAGAGGCCCAGCGTGAGAGTTCATTTTCATCTGCCGCCTCCTTTTCCAGGCCGAGGTTGTGGTTGGAGAAGAATTACATCTGTGGGCTCCTTTTGTACTCAGAAGGGTAAACGCAACATCTGTTTACTCTGTGCTCCGTGCTAAATGTTTTGTTTCAGGCATCGCCATTCCCTTCCTCTCCCTCGTCCTCTATCTTTGCTGCATGGATTATAAATTACACCAAATTCTCCTCTGTGTTTATTTAGCTTTCTTGTGGGTGTCACCTCCTCACTGAGGGGGAAACATTGTCAGTAGTTTATAAAAGGCAGAGAGTTTCTTTTTCTGTGTGATGTGCTGACATTATGGGGAAGAACTTGGAACACAGAACCCCCGACTCTGATACCGGCTTAATGATGAACAATTCAGGCCCCATTCCAGGCCTGAAGCAAAGTCCAAATTGTGACCACATTATCCCCACTCAGGTTTTCCTTCATGTCATACCATGAGGTTTTGGGAGCCCAAAGCATCCAGAGAAGCAAAAACCACAAACACACACACATGCATCCCTTCATAAAAGGCTCTTTGGGAGGCAGAGCAGCAGGAAAGGAGAATGGAGAAAATGCTTCCTCTTTGTTTTAAAACACAACTTAAACATCTGAGATCAGAAAACTAGATTTTAGGAAGGTCCTGAGTATCTGATGGCAGTGCCAACAAAACTTGTGCCCCATGACAAAATCAGCCCTGGGAAGTTTAAAAGGCTCACCAAAGGAATTTGCCTTCTTCTGTCCTTTGCTTACACTCTTTCCATTCAAGTGCTCATTTTCTTCTGTATATGCAATGATTTCTTATATAGTTACTGTAATGTATTAGGGGCTAAAGTAATGTTTATTGAATGAATGAAGGGGGGAATGAATGAGAAATTCCTCCCAAAAGAAATCTTTAGCATAGGGAAGAAATGCCAAATATCCCCTAAGAGCTTGCACAACTGAAATGTTACATCAGAGTTGACTGAGAGAGGATGTGGGGTGGTGGACTATTGGTGGCCTGCCTTTAAACCCTGAGGTGACCCTGACCTAACTTGCTCCTAAAAGTTGCCCCTCACTCCCTGGGAGGAAGGAGACTAGAATAGGAGGCCAGCCTTTGAAGCCCCATCGCCCCCAGGCACCCTAGCGATGCAGCCCCAGTGCCCAGAACCAAAGCAGATGAGACTCAGATATTTCAAAGCAGCTCCTACTTTGCTAGTGCCTGTCAGTGACCATGACTGCAGCAGGGGGCCCATGGAAATGCCCAGGCTTCCAGCCTCCACCAAGTTTCACCAACTGTAGAGCAGGCAGGCTGCCCTGAACTGCCTGGTCTCCTAGGGGAGGCTATGGGTGGCATGCTGGCTGTGGTGCTGTGCCTGTAGCTTTTGAAAACGTTCTACATACCAGTAGGAGAGAGGCTCCACTCTCCTTGGTTTCCTAAACATGCAATATGATTTTGAAGATGGGGGAGAAATATTCTCAAGACCCCAAACAGGAACGCTAATGTCAAAGTGAGCTGAATATTTGCAGGGTATACCTGAAGCAGCAAGAACAGAAGCCCATTCTAAGATCCAGTCGTAGCCAGAACCTTCCCAGGACCGTCTGCTTAGAGATCTTGGCCCAAACTGACCTTTGTTCCAAGGAACATCCAGCAGAGTGGTAGGGGGTGTAGGCTTAGCAGCCAGACAGGCTTGGATTCAAACATTTAAATAGCTACATGTTTAGAGATCTTGGCCCAAACTGACCTTTGTTCCAAGGAACGTCCAGCAGAGGGGTAGGGGGTGTAGGCTTAGCAGCCAGACAGGCTTGGATTCAAACATTTAAATAGCTACATGGCCTTGAGTAAATGACAAGATGGCTTAATTATAAAATGGAGTAATAAGCATTACCTATGAAACTAACACAACTGTTGTAGAAATTCAATGAGATAATACATACTGTATACACAAATACAGGCAGGAAAAGCATTCATTAAACATTAGCTACAGTTACTATTTCACTAACTCATGTGGCTAGCACTGGTGTGAGGCGGAAGGAAACTTAGCTTATAAGTTATAGGTATCTAAAAATACCACTAAAACATGTTTTTCACTAGTATGGTCTAATATAATGTCTGAATTAAGGGATGGAAACATGGCCTGGATTCTGGCCCTTTTATTGCCATCAGTTGCTGTGTTTCCTTGGGCAAGTCATTCACATTCCTGAGCCTTGTTTTCTGTATGTGTTAATGAAGATTCAGCTCTAACCCTCTGGGATTGTGTGGTTCAACCCAAAAGAACAATCGCTGCACCTGGGAAAAAAAATGTTTTGTGTCAAAGGAAAGCACCAGGAATAAGGAAGGCAGTTCTATTGAGTCTCCGCCCAGAGATACACAAGGAGTAATTCACTTGGGATTTGGAAGAGGAGGTTGGGTGACAGGAGGTGACTAACTGGAATAACACACTCTAGGACAATTCATGCCATCCCCACTCTCTTCCAGCCTGAAGTGAAGAAGGCAGAATGGAAGATCCATGCACCTACCCCTAAGACACGTGGGGAAGGGAGAGAAAGAGAAAGCAAGACGTGGAGGGACTCTATCACACTAGAGCAAACCCTCTCCCCCTTCTCGGCTGGGTTCCCAGGACGGCTCCCACCCCCTCCACCATTTCTCCCTCCTTCCCCACCCCCACAACTGCAGACTAAGAGGAGCCCACCCCGGAGTCCAAGTTTTGAATTTGGTCCGAGGATCAAAATGATAAATGTTTCCAAAACGTTGACATATGAAAAGTAAATATTTGGTTGCACAATTGGGGTTAAAACGAGGGTCAATCCACCCGATTCTCCAAGCGCCTCCCCACTCGCTGCCAAGCCCAGGATCCGAGGCTGAGTGCGGTTTGTAAGATTATAGCGCTCGGTCTCATTTAAAGGGCTGTCAGCATTTCCATTCTCCGGCCCGTTTGGGAAGGCATTTATAACCCAGCCATAAAAAATTCACCCGGGCTGCAACTTGGCATCTCCAAGGCTGCGCTCCAGGCCGGGCGGGTTTTGCGAGCACCCACTCTGAATCCGTCAGGTTCTTCAGAAGTTAGACCTCCACACACACTCTCAACTTTCCTTGCAAGGGCAGCTGGCCCAGTTAGATCTCCAAGCCTGTCACAGTCTCTCCCTCACGCCTCCGCGCCCTGACGTTCCATCACCCTATAGCTTTGTCCTTTCCCCCCTCTTTAATAAACGCGGACCCCTTACCCTCACCCCAAGACCTCGAGCCTGCAATGTACTCTCCTCCCCTCACCTCCCGCCAGTGTTCTCCCGGGAAGCTGTCAGTGGGCCCTGCGTCCGGAGCCCTCACCCCTGAAGAGTCACTGCTCTTTGCCCATCGCGGGAGGCTTCCAGACCTCTCTCTCCAGACCTGTCCAAAGCCCAGACCCCCAACTCAGAGAGCGAGGAATTGGATCCGAGAAGGGGTGAGAACAGAGACTACCATGCAGCGCGGCCGAGGGGAAAAGGAACGATCTGGCGCCTGGGGCCCCCTCTGTGGGACCCAGGTGGGTGGCCCGCGTGGGGCGGGGCGGGGAGGGGCGGGG
>NW_007727531.1:394334-401654 GCF_000696425.1 Galeopterus variegatus
CTGGGCTGCGGAGCGCGGCGGCGAGGGCTGGGGCACCGGGCGTCCGGGTGAGCTGGCCGGCGCTCGCTCTCTCCATTCACTGAGCAGGGCAGACACCGGAGACGCGGGACCCACCCCTCCCGATCCCCCCCCCTCCAAAAAAACGCCAGCTCCGCCTCCCATTGGCTGCGCCGCGCGTCATGTCGACTAAGTTGGGAACTTTGCTGGAGCGACCGAGAGCCTGGAGGAAGGAGGCAGCGGGGGAAGGAAAGGGGCTCGGTCAACAAGGTCCCTGGAAAGAAACATTGAAACTCATTCACTCAGGAGCCAAGGACTGACGAGTCTTGTGGCACCATTTTTTTTTTTTTTTTTTTTTTAATTCTGGCACCGAGCTGAGCTCTCTACTCACATTCTTTCCTTCAATCCCAACAACACGGTCTCACATGTGGGGCGTCTGAGTACCCGCGTTTTACAGATGAAATTCTAAAGCTCAGAGAAGCGGAGTGACTTGCCCGAGGTCACACAGCCACTAGGGACGCCACGCCATCACACTCTCACCCACGAAGCTGCGTCCCTGCCCCTAGTAGATCCACAACTTCTTCCTAGAGGACCTACTTTATTGACACTAATGGCCCCCACAGTCACACATGTCACGCACACAAAAATGGTTGTCGATGTTGTTCAGGTCTTTTCTGGCAAAACCGCCCTAAAGGTCCGTCCTGCTTTGCCTGGTGTGCTGCTAAAAGTAGTGATGGCAGGGGACTTGGACCTCTGAATTGACAATACCATGTTTAGTACTTAAGCTTCTGCTTCCTGACTGGGTGACTCCGGGCCAATCATGTCACCTCTGAGCCTGACTTTCCTCAAATCAAAGGGCCACAGCCCTGTTTGGATCCACCTCCCTGGGTTGTTTGAGCATCAAAGAAGAGAAAGTGTTTTTGCAAAACAGTCATTCACATGCGAGGCGTCCCATCTGCCCCCAGCGCCTCCGGTCTTCCAGTGCCCGCTCTAAATTGGCCAGGTCTGAGCTTTTCCAGATGCCGGTGGGGAGAGGCGCATGTTAGAGGCTCCATAAATACTTGTAGGAGTGATTTTGTTTGTTTGTTTGAAGGGAAAGGGCAGGAACTGGGGGAAATATTGCCCAGACTTCGTTGAGGTCCCCTCACACTGCAAAAGTCTGAACGAGCCCTGCGTATACACACATTCACACACACTCATTCATGTGTGCACATACACTCACGCCTGCACGCACACTTTCACACACTCAGGCTCACACACATACACTCCTATACACAATTACATTCACACATGTGCACGACATGCATGCTTGCGCCCGCCAACACACACACAACAACTGCACTCCTGACGGGCTTTTCACTTTTCTTTCACATGAATGCTATTCTGACTCCTTCTACATCGTTTTACTTCAAGGAAACTTTCAACTATTTGACCACATCCTGTGAATATATAGTAGAGGTGCAGATTTTATTTTATTATACTTAGCAGATTTTCAAAGTCTCAGCTCCAGGCACCTAATTACACACACACACACACACACATACACACACACACACACATAGACACACACGCGCGCGCACACACACCAGTCCCTCCATCATTCATAAACACATTAGGTGCAATTTACTGCTGTTATTCTTGGGAACAGCTTTCAGTACAGATGGTGTTGTCATCGCCCCCTGGTGGCCAGAGGGGGTCTATGCTCTGGTCCTCGGGGTGACTTCAGCATTTAAGAACTTTAAACATCCTTTTCCCCCTTTCTTCTAAAGCTTTCCTCCAAACCTTGAACCAATTTAGTACCAGGACTGAGGCAGATGAGAGAACCGGGCAAGGGCCCAAGGGCACAAAAACATCTCAGACTGTCTGGAGCAGAAAAAAGTAGGGTTTTCTTTGTTTTCCCAAATGCGTGCTAGAGCGTGTTTTGCAATCTCTTCAGGCTGGGCCTGGATCTGTCTTCTGAGCGCAGCGGGGACTGTGTTTTTTTATTTAAGCTCCTGAAGGATTTCATAAGCCTGACTAGATCTTTAAGTAACTTCACAGGAATTGAAGTGTGCTCTTTCCTGGGAGAAGCCCCTTAGAATAGATGGCAGGGGTCCTTCAGAGCCAATCAACCCCAAGGAAGGGACAAACAGAAAAGATAGGAGGTGCATAGAACACCAGTCTACATAAAATTATGGAGTGTTTAGGCTGGAACAGCTTTAGAGATCACCTAATCCAGCATTTCCAGAAGTGCCTTCTGATGACTACTGGTTCCACATGTTTCTTCATAGTGGGAAAGAAACATTTCCTTGTGCAAAGACAGAGTGAGAAATACTGCTCACCTTTACCCTTCTTGAAGGTTTGCATCACAGATGAGTGTATTTAAGACCCTGAGAAGTCCTGCATAAGGAAATCTGTTTAAGATTTGTTTAACCCAGTTTCCCAGTATATCTGACCCCTTTTGTGTGAACTTAAAATTCTCTTGGAGAATACTTTGAGAACCCCATATAAAATTCAACCCTTGTATGTTTACTAACAGGGAAATGGAGTTTCAGAGGGAAGTGAGCATTTATGCAAGGTCACGTAGCTAATTAGTGAGAGGGCCAGAGCTGGAACCAGTGTTCCCACTGCAGGCAACGTGTCTCTGTCCACTCTCCGGACTGATTCTGGGGCATCTTCAGAATGTGGCAGCCCTCCTCCTCCCATGGAGGAATTACCCTCCCTGGAAAAGTCTGGGTAAATTCTTAGGAGATCAAGTTGTTGGATAGGACTTTCTGTGTCCAAGTGCCAGGGATGGCTTTATACTCTGGTATGACTTTCAGAGTTCCACAAAAGCCTCTCTGGCCAACTTTTGAATTTTTCCCTTTAATTTTTCATGGGCTTCTCAAAAGCAAACTACCCACCCATTCCTGAAAAAAAAAAAAAACCCATGTCAAACCTCCTCCACCTGTTTTTCTCTCTGTAAGGCACCACCATTCACATGACCAGCGTAATGAGTTGAGGTTGTCTGGTTGCTAGAAACAGAAAATAACTGTAGCTGATGGAAGCGGAAAAAAAAAACTTTTTAAGAAGGCCTTGGGTAGTTTACAGAATCTAAGAAAAAACTGAAGAAGGAGTCTTCAAAAAATAAAGACCCAAGGCAGGATCTGGGTGCAAGGTCCAATATTTCCAGAAAGGAATGACTGATTGGCCTGGCTGGGGTCACATGATCACCCTTTTGGCCAGAGACTACAAGAACCTATGGGTGACAGTTCCATGGAAACCACACTCAGCTGAGCAGGTAGGAACACTGCTCTAAAAGGAAAACTGGCGATCTGTGAGCTGAAAAGTGGGTGGGAGTGCTGAGAAGATAAAACAGCTCAAAAGCATCTTCTCTCTCTTTCATAACACAGCTATTGAGTTCCCGAGTGCTGTTATTTCTTCCCCATGATCTTCTCTTGACTCTGTCCCCTCTCCATCTTTAGTCCTCCTGCAGTGTTCAGATCCTACTTTCATGCATAGGTATTGCTCACATTGGCCCCCAGATCATTTGTCTAGCTTTACTTCTTAATTTTTTTGCTTTGCCAATGCATCCTTTGCCTGGATGATCCAGGGAACTTTCTGAAATGCAGAACTGACTATGCAATCTTGAACTTTTGAGTAATTTTCTGCCTCTACCCTCTCATCTCCCTTCTCTCTCCCACACCCACTGAACATCCCTCCCAGAACATTCTTTCCTACTCTCTTATCTGGCTAGACCAGAGTTAGTTTAGCTATCAATTCCTCCAAGAAACCTTGGTGCATCAGATGATTAGATTCTTGAAGACAATGACACTGTATAATCCATTTCTTCCAACATTTTAGTAGAAAAATTTTCAAGTATACAGATATGTCTAATCCATTTTTGCATTGTTTGATGTCTAGAGGTGCAAATAAACATTTTTATGATTGATGAATGAATAAATGAACAAATGGTCTTTCCAATTGGCTAGCTCATATGACATTCTCCTGTTGTAGTTTTATTTATTTCGATCAGTGTTACTTAATCTATTTGTGGAAGAGGAGAGCATATTCTTCCATAATGTTCTTATAAACTATACACATCCCTCCATCCCATCCTGATATATTTGTTTCCACCCTATTGAGATTAACCATTTGTGCTGGTCACTCTCTGAGGTATTCTGCAGATCTACTGTCTGCCACCATCGGAGGCAATTCTATTCCCCAGGAGACTGACCTGTACAGACTGGATCACCTGTATTCCCTTGGATCTGGCCATATAAGGAATTGGCTCAGAAAGCTATAGGAGAGAAATCAGGGCTTCCTCCCCATGGACTGCAGTTTGGCAGTAGCTTCCTTCCCCTCTTGAAGGTCATCGTTCATGTCCAGCAGCCCTCTCCTGCAGCTATGGGTCTCCTTGGTAACCACCCCCATCCCCTTGCTCCTTTAGGGGGTAGGACTAGGAACAGCTCCCCACCATGCTAACCTTGGGCAGTTCCCATTCCTCACTGATTCCTTAATCCTGCCTCACCTTTCCATATGGTCCCTTAACTAGACTTTCTTCAGTTACTCCTTTGAGTTGTGTTATCCATTTCCTACCAGGGACCCTGAAACTGACACACTCCTTCATTGAGCCACTGAGGCAGATCTTTGGGGAGTAAGTGAAAAGGGAGGGGAGAGAGAGAAGGTGAAAGCCCCAATTTGAGATCTATGATCCCTATTAAATTCTCCTGGGAGACAGAATAACTATGTATGTGAATTTGGGGTCATTTCTGGAGAACAGTGTTAAGGGAAAGGTACCATTAGTTAGATCCAGAGGACATTTTTTTTTCAATGCAAATACTTCTCACTCTCTCCCCTGAGAAAGAAAAGACAATAAAAGTTTATTGCCAGTTAATCTATGGAGGCTCTCCAAGGTGCAGGATCCACTCTGACTAGATAAATGTTTGATGAGTGAGTATGTAATTTAAAAATAACCTATCTTGGAGAAGAAGATAGAGCAACAAAACCTTTCAAAATTCAGATCCATCTGTAGTGGACAACTATTAGCTGGCCTTCCACTTCAACCATGTGATTGTGTGCCAGAACTTTCTTTTTCTTATATGATCTCACCCTCCTTAATACAGTAATTTTCTAGGGATGGGCACATGACTGAAATGAGCCAATCAGAGTCCTTCCCTGGAATTTTTCCACCTTGAACTAGAAAAAGAGATCAGTCCTTCTGTGG
Source organism: Galeopterus variegatus (assembly GCF_000696425.1). Taxonomy (NCBI): domain Eukaryota; kingdom Metazoa; phylum Chordata; class Mammalia; order Dermoptera; family Cynocephalidae; genus Galeopterus; species Galeopterus variegatus. The sequence goes on from NW_007727531.1 coordinate 399,517, forward strand.
TGGTGAAACTGGAACATGTGAGAAACAAGAGTGAGTGGCTGTGCTTTAGATGTCTGGCCCATGCTGGTGTAAGAGAATGAATGCGACCCAGTTTCCAGAAGTATAAGTAAGTGTCATCCCACTTAACTTAGCAATCAAACAGCATTTACTGAGAACTTCATATAGTCCCAGGAGAAGACACAGCTGCCAAAAATCCAACTGGGAAGATGAAATTAAGATACATGAAAGAAGAGAGAATATATGGTATGTAATTAAATGCTAATTGGTGTGGTTTAGATAATAAGTGCTACAAAAATTCTGAAGAGAAAGAAATCACTTCAAGCTGGATTGAAAGGGTTGAGGAATGCACTCTGGCTTTTGAAGTACACATGGATTTGATGAAATCAAAGAGTGCAAGAAGAGTCTTAGCACTGAGGAAACAAAGGCAAAAAGGTGGGAATAGAACAGTGTATGACGTGAGGAGTGGGTTTTGGGAAGGTGGGATGTAAGAGAGTTTAGGCACATTTCTATTGGCCTGACAGGCAATCTGATTAAATCAGCTTTGATGCCTGATTTGCCCTTGGCTGTGTCTTGACCACCTTGCTTTAGAAACTAGAGGGCTCTGTGCAGAGGCAATGGCTCTGACCTTGAGAGGTGATACAGATTGGAATCCCCAGGAGGAAAGCAGAAATGTGTCCCCACATCGACTTTGCCCTGGTCTGAGAACAGGTCAGATGATCTGGGGGACTCTTGGTTTCCTAAACTGGTGCATCAAGAGGCAACGCAGCCAGGTGTGGGGTCGGACTCCTGGTCCTCAGGGCCAGAGTGCTGCCTGAGAGGCCTGGCAGACAGATGAAGTGCAATCACAGGCCTCTCGAAACTATGCAATGAAGATTTGACTCATATTTGAGCAAAGCAAGAACTGTCACTGGGGAAATGGCTCTCCAATTTGAGCAGTATTAATCACCTAATTAACCAGAACACCTGCTCATAAAACTTGTCCCCCCCGCCCCCCAGGGAACCAAATTAAACAAAGCATGAGGATGTGCCACACAGACTTGGCAGTGGCATGTGCATCCTTGGCTGGCCTCCTTGGGCACTGCGGCTCACAACACTCTCCAGCCAGCTGTTGGGCTTGACAGAAGCTTCTCAACACCAGCCTTGTTTAGCAAGCAGCGATTAGTGCAAACTCAGAGAAACTCCTCCTGTAACTTACCTGGAATTGTGGATGCCCCTGAATGTTCTGAGCACTGTTCTGAGTGTTATACATACACTAATTCTCTCATGCTCACAACCACCAAATGAAATCCCCTGTTGTGGCTGAGGCTTCCTTGTTGCTCACAGATCCAGTTTCTTCTTCTGGACATACAGGAAGACTACATGTCCCAGCCTCCCTTGCAGTTAGGTTGGGGCCATGTGCCTCATTCTGACCAACACAATGTGTGCAGAAATGACGCTTACCACTTCCAGACTCGGTCTTTGAAACCTCTTATGGAATCAGCCAAGCCCTCTCTCTTACCTGTTGGCTGAACAAATAGAAAGATCCAGTGAAGGATCCAGGGTGTCCTGAAAGGATGATGGAGACACAGAAAGGAAGGCACACTGTACAAGACAGTGGTCTTCAATCACTCTGTACAAGACAGTGGTCAAACAGTTTGTAACATGAGAAAAAAACTAAACCTTTCACTGACATTTAGAGGTTGTTTATTATACCCATCCACATTAATTACTCAGGCTGATACATCAATGTAATCTTGATGATTATGTTTCCCCAAATCACGCAAGACCAATCTTAGGGAAAGCTGCTACCTATGCGGTATGACTTCAGAAATAACAGGAAATGCTCGCATTCCAAAATAATACCTCCTCCTATTGGCTAATCGTTTAAATGCCTTTAAATAGTAACCGTCATTATCCGCCCTGTGCTTACCTCTTATTCATTTATTCAATAGATATTTACTGAGTACTTTCTAGGTGCAGGTAATGCTATCAGTGTTATGGTGAAGGGTATGAGAATAACAATCATGTTTACTTTGTCTTCAAAAATCCTGTGTGGGCAACAGACGTAAAACAAACAAACAAGAAAATAATATATAAGTACAAATTAGGAAGTGTTGGGAAGGGAATTAATAGGATGATGTGGTAAAGATGAACAGAGG
>NW_007727531.1:402016-403775 GCF_000696425.1 Galeopterus variegatus
TAACAATCATGTTTACTTTGTCTTCAAAAATCCTGTGTGGGCAACAGACGTAAAACAAACAAACAAGAAAATAATATATAAGTACAAATTAGGAAGTGTTGGGAAGGGAATTAATAGGATGATGTGGTAAAGATGAACAGAGGCTGGGAAAATTTTGAAAAACAACAGTCAGGGAAGGAGAGTCAGAGAACAAGAAGAACCTGGCTATGATATAAGATATGCACTGGGGCAGGTCACTATTCCAAGAGAGAAAACAGCACATTCAAAGGCCTCAAGGTATGACTTGGATAGGTGGAGAACCATAAAGATCCTAGAAAGTGAAGAAAACTTATTCTGCGATGGTCAGAACAATTTCTCCTGTGCTGTTTTATTGACCCATGTACATGTAACGTACTGCAGTGAGTGGCATCCCCCCTTCCCTTTGAGTGTATGAAGAGAAGCCTAAACTTTTGGAGTAATCTGACCTGACATAGAGTCTATTGCAGTTCCAGGAGTATTTGTATACAGGGGCTGATAAAAGGCGATCTAGTTGGGAGATTTGTATTAAAGCTATCTTGTATAGGCAGCATCATATTTTCCCACAGCTTTTATGTTTTTGATGTGGCTGGGGGAGATGGGGTGGAGTTGATGATGACCACTGTGATGGGAGGTTAAATCCCCTCTAACTCAACCCTTTGAGCCACACCTTATTGAAGACATGCCCATTTCTGTAAAATATTTTACTGTACAAATTCCTATATTCCCAAGTTTAGCTATGGCACCATAGTCTACCAGGACGGCCAGGCTCAAGACCTAAATGTCATCTTTAATTCTTCCCCCCTTTTCCCTCTTAACCTCCCCCATCCACCAGCTCACCAAGACCTTTTGATTCCATGACTTGCGATTCCGTAAGATCCTACCCATCCAATGTTCGCCTCCTCCGCCTTTGCTCAGGCCTCAACAGCCTCTCACCCAAGCTCTTTAAGCGGTTTCCCTGCCCAACTCCTATCCAGTCACATTTCCAGATGTGACTTGCAGGGATTTCCATTACTTACAGGATAAAGTCTGAAGAGCGTACGTGGTAGAGAAGGATCTTCCTCAACTCTTCTTGTCCCTGACTTCATCTCCTGCTTCATTTCTTCACTAATCCTTATTCCCACCTTAGGCTGAGCTGTGGAGACTTAAAGTTTCCTGAAAGCATTGAGGTGTTTTCCATCTCTCTTTCTGCAATGTCCTTGCCCACCTCCTTCCTCCAGCAAAATTCCCCTGTGCCTTTGCCCCGCAGCTCAAGCGCCACCACCGATGTGAAGCATTTTCTACTCCCTCCGTTCACTCCTCCACAATATGACAGTGTCCATTATGGCACTCCTTACACTCACACAATTGTCCCCTTACACGTCTCCTTCCTTCCCTACCAGATGATGAGTCCCTTGAGAATTGAAACGTGATTATTTGAACTCCTTGAGAGAACTGTTTATCCTCACTGTGTCCAATTTCTCTCTTCTCACTTCTTCTTGAACCCACCCCTTCCTGAATTTCTCCCTAATGCTCTACTGAAACTGTTTTTTATAACAACCTTCCCATTTTTTTTAGCTACTTGGGCCAAAATTTTTGGAGTCACCCTTCATTTCTCCCTTCCTTTCTTACTCAACATCTAAAGAATCAGCAAATTCTGTTTATGTTTTCAAGTCCGGAATCCAATCATTTCTTTTTATCCCTGTAAGTGACTGTCATTTCTGACCTGGATTATAGTAATAGACTCCTAACTTCTTGACTCCAT
>NW_007727531.1:405040-432015 GCF_000696425.1 Galeopterus variegatus
TTGCTGAACAATGGCTGCAGAGTTTTAGTCATCTGAGATGAAAAAGTTCTAGAGATCTGCTGTACAGTAATGCACATATAGTTAACAATATTGTACTGTACACTTAAAAATTTGTTAGGAGAGTATATTTCATGCTATTTGTCTTTATATCCCAATAAAAATAACCAAATGGAACAATATATGAAATAAAATTACACTGGATAGGATTAATAGCAGGTAAGAGCCAGCAAAAGTTCCTGTATCAAGGATTTATTTTAAAATATATATATTTTTAAGAAAACCTCTTACAATTTCATTATAAAAAGGCCAACAGGCAAATTAAAAATTGGCAAAAGACTTTGAGACACTTCATCAAAGAAGATATATGAAGAGATACAAGTAACAAATGAACACATGAAAATTATTTGTCATTGAGGAAATGCAAATTGAAACCACAATGAGATACCACTGCATACCCATCAGAATGGCTAAAATTAAAAAGTGCTATTGAAGATGTACAGCAACTGGAAGCCTCTACACATTATTGATGGGAATGCAAAGTGGTAAAAGTCTTTGGCAGTTTCTGGTAAAGCTATGCATCTACCTACTGTATGACCCAGAAACCCCACTCCTGGTATTTTAATCAAGAAAAGTGAAAACCTATGTCCACAAAAGAACTTTACACAGGTGTTTATAGAAGTTTTATTTACAATAATCAAATAATAGAAATAACTCAAATGTTCCTCATCCGGTAAATAAATAACCGATTTGTGGTACATTAATATAATGCAATACAACTTAGCAATAAAAAAACTAAAGCATTATTATAAGCAACAAAATGGATGAATCTCAAAAGCACTATGCTAGTGAAAGATGACACCAAACATACGTCTCCCTATACATTTATAGGAAATTCTGAAAAGGCAAAAAGCAGATCAGAAACCAGATCATTGATAGCTAGGAACTGAAGTTGAGGGAAGATAACTGACTATAAAAAGACATAAGGAAAGTTTCTGCAGTGAGAAAAACGTTCTGTAACTTAGTTATGATCTTGGTTACACAACTCTATACATTTGTCAAAACTCATCATCCTATATTCTTTAAAAGGGCCAATTTTATAATTGTAACAAATGTATCAAACTAACATAAGATGTTAATAATAGGAGAAACGGGGTATGTGTGTGTGTGTGTGTGTGTGTGTGTGTTGTTGTTGGGGAAGTACGTGAACTGTCTGCACTTTCTACTCAATTTTTCTGTAAACCGAAAACTTCGATAAAAATAAGATTATTACTTAAAAAAAATTTTAAAAGGGCCAATTTTACCACCTGCAAATATTTCAATGAACCTGACAAAAAACAAACTAATTCATCTCTAATCCTCAGTTTCTTCATTCATAAAATTGTAGCTACTGTTAATTTTTTCTTTAAAATGACCCCTTTCCATGGAAATGTTATCCTGGTCACGATTCCTAAGTCATTGCTTTGACTTAGGCTGTTTTGTGTCATTGATAAATAAAGATAAGACACAATTATGACAAGCATCTATTATTATGCTCCATACATACTGGCAACTTGCACAACACTTAAACGAGTACATTTAATGAAAGAAGCGGAAAAGAGTCAATAATATTTTTAGAATTCAAACAGACGCCAGACTCCAGACCATAGTGAGAACAATTTGCTTTTTGAATTCATGCCCTGCCCTCTTTTATAGTTGGCAATGGAATGTTTATTGACTGGGTTGAAAGAAGAATTCTCAAAAATGTTTCTATTTATTTCTCACAGCCCAGGAGGTATCAGGATCCTGACATATAGCACTATGACTGGTAAATGCATTTTCATAGCTAACATAATTACACTCAGAGTAATTGAGTCTGTTTTGTGATTTCTTCCTCTGGAAGTGGGGTTACTCCCTCAGTTGGCCTCACAACTCAACCCGTGTTTATGTTCTATTCCAATTGTAGCAGCAATTCACATTGCCTAACCTTACTGTTTAACGCCTTCATACATTTTTGTCCCCCAAATGTCATGTTGTGTCTCATCGTATGGGCCCAAATTTGTAGCCATTTATTTCAACTGGAGACAAATTTCCCAAACCTACCTGAATCTGAATTTTCTAAACCAGACCTATTTACAAACTGCTGCCATAATAATTATTTTGCTTTTCAATAATAATAACAATAATGATGATGATGATAATATTGCAACCACTACCATTAATTGGTAGCTGGGCCCAGGACAATGCTAAATACTTACAACTGACTCTCACAATTGTCATATGACATAAGTGTGATCCCCACTTTACAGTGAGAAATTGAAGCACAAAGCACCTGAATGGCTTTGACCAGACCATATATCCAGGGAAGAGGAGATCCGGGCTCCAGCACAGGTCTGACTACAAAGCTCCTGTTCTTTCCTTGGCTGAGAAGCATCAAGAGCTTACCCTGCCTATCAGCAAGGATATATTTGCCTCAGGAATTAATTTAGGTCAAACTTTTAGAAGGAGAGAAAGAAATGAGACTTCAAAAAATTACTTTGCAAAACTTTTCTCTTAAGCTAGTCATTGACCATCTTTAGATCTTCTCTTCAGTTACAACAGGGCCCACTTTCCAGACAGCTGTTTTCCTTGATGACTGCTGGTGGGCAAATCCTGGTAGCAGACTGGCAATTATGCACCCATATTACCCTTACCTATATCCAACCAATGGCAGACATCATTAATAAATCATAGCAGTTTTTGCCACAAAGCCCCTAGATAGCTTTGTAAATCACTCTCTTTATTCTGCCAAGGCAGCCTCCAGCAATTGATTACCTTTGATATATGTTAAAAATAATTTACCATCCCTGTCCTAGGTGAGCTTGCTGGTCTTGTATTTTGATTCTTCTCATCATAGGTAAAAGCAAAGACAAAGATGGCAAGTGAATCAGAGAGGTGTCATCTAGTGACTAGTCTGCCTTGAAATCTCTCTTCTGAGAGACCATATCCAAAGCTGCTCTCAAGATCAGGCAGTCTTCAGAACACTGAGGCAGCATCTTCAGCAACAGGATTTTATGCATCTAGTTCTGCATTTGCAAAGCAAAGGTGAGCAAGAATTCAACTGTACCTGAGAAGGATAAAATCTAGCGCAGCAGTTCTCAAGCCTGGTGGCACACTAGAATCACTTGGGGAAGCCTTTAAACTATACAGATTCCCAAACACCATTCTAGACTGATTAATTTTACATCTAGCTATACCTCCTAAAGAACTCAGCAATTCCACATCTAAATGTAAGTGAACTCATGTGCACAAAGGAGACATGTAAAAAGATGCTAATTATATCATTGGCTGCAAGTGCAAATTACTGGGAAAAGCTAAAAGTCCATTAAAAGAATAGATAAATGAATTGTGATTATATATATGGTGGAAAACTATGCATCATCATGTATCAAATATACTTTTAAGACACAAGTGAAAAACGAAGTTCAAAAATAGGTACAGTGTTACGCCATTTACATAAATTCTAAAATAAGGAAATTTATGTTCTTAATTGACACATTTATATAAACAAAATAATTAGAAAATCAATAGGAACGTAAACCCTAGATAGTAGTTACCAATGGGGATGAAGGGGGCAGTGAGATGAGGAGCTTCAACTCTATAATATTTTATTTTTAAAATAAGTTCTGAAACAAATATGGCTAAATATTAATATTTAGCAAAGATGATCAGTCAGTTCAAGAGCATTTTCATATTATTTTTCTATTTTTATATATGCCAAAATATTTTAACATAAAAATTACTTTTTCTTCTATTAAGATCATCAAATGAGTTGTATGAAAAATCATTAGCACAGTGCTTGCTCTGTAACTGATAGTCAATAATTGGCTATTAAATGGTAGATAGTTTTATTATGAACTCATCAATTATACTTAAATATGCTCAAAGACATTCAGCATAATATATTTAATAACATATTAGAAGCCATTTAAATGTCGTATAATAAATTGTTGTGTAAAATACAGCACATTCATTCACATGAATGGACATCTGAAAAATTACGAAACCATTGAAATGTTGGTTTTGAAGATTAACATTATTGAAAAAATGTAATACATAATGTTAAATGAAAGAAACAATATGTAATATTGGATGCATACGTGATATGTAATTATGAGGAAATTGGCATAAAAAAAGCAAAACAGGAGAGGTGATAGAATTATGCGTAATTTATCTTTTTTCCTCTTTCTGGAATTTTTATTGTAATTTCTTATGATTTAAAAAATTAAGGAATCAAATGGAATTAATATTTTTTTAGGTAGCATCCAGAGAAAATAGTACCCCATGATTCACACCCTCAGAGAATTGAGAGTCCGAGAGAGATGCAGATACACACACTAGATTTGAGGATGATGAGGATAATGATGAATTTTTGAACACTGGCTTTTGATACATTGATGCCAACCCTCACAAAATCTATGCAATTCACGAATGTTTGTCCCTAACATATTGAGGCTCAAAAGATGTATGTGACTTTCACATACTCTCTCCTCAAATGCCCAAGAGAGCCCTTCTCCCCTTTCTCCCCTCTGAACCTGGTTTCCACATCGCTGAGAAAACTGAAGAAATCACAAGGGTACTACTTTTATAGACTCCCAGCAGCACATCTAGCCATTTGCTGCAACGTCCATCCATAGACTCCTTCTCCCCCGTGTGCACACAAGCTCAGCCCCTCCACCTGTGCACCAGGTTCCATCCCCTCGCGTCCATCATCATTACAGTAATTCTCCCCTCGCTCTTCTGTGTAATTAAAATTCTCTACTGGGTATTTCTTTTCAACAGAAAAACATGCAGTTTTTTCTCCCATCAAAAAAGGAGATTCTTCCTGACCTCACTTTCCATCACTATCCACCACCTCCTTTGCTTCATTTTGTGAAAAGGTCTTCTGTGTAGGCTGCCGTGAATGCTCCTCCTCCTGCAGCACTACACTGAAAAACGCTCTCGTCCAGGTCAGAAATGACCTCCACGTGTTGCTGAGTTAACGGTCAATTCCAAGTCCTCGTCGTGACCTATTTGACACAGTTGGTCGCTATCTCTTAGTACACTTTCTTCCACCGCGCTGTTGGTTTTCCTTCTTCCTTGCTGAGTGCTCTGCTTTGGCGTCTGTTACGGGTTCTTCTTCCCAACTTCTCCATGTTCAAGTGCTTCAGGGCTCAGTCCTTGGACATCTTCTCTTCTTTATCTTTACTAATTTCCTCAGAGATCTTATCTGGTCTTGAGACTTTACACATCATCTATATACTGATGACTCTCGAATTTATGTCTTTACCCCAGACTCCTACTGTAGACTCCAGGTGTGCACACCCAGCTCTCTACTCAGTGTTTCCACTTCGATATCTAATGGAAATCTCAAACATAACAAATTCAAAACTGAACTCCTGGACTCCCCTCTAAAACATCCTCTGCTCGTAACCTTCTGCATCTCAGCTGTTTGTGGCTCCATCCTTCTAGTCTCTCAGCCTCCAAACTTGGGAAGTACCCTTTACTCTTCCTTTCTCTTTTCTCACCTCCACCTCTAATATGTCAGGAAATCCCATCCATTTCATTTGAAAACACACTCACATTCTAGCTGCTTCTCACCACCTCCACGTCCATAATCCTATTTTCCTTTGATTGCTGCAATAGTCCCCTAATTGGATGCTTTTATCCTTGCTGCCTACCATGGCTCCGGTGACTCCCATTTCACTCAAGGCCAAAGTCCTTACGATGTCCGTTGTAGTCTGCTTGGGCTGCCATAACAAAATACCACAGACTGGATGACTTAAGCAGCAGAAATTTATTTTCTCACAGTCTGGAGGCTGAAAGTGTGAGATCAAGTTGCCAGCACAGTCAGTTTCTGGGGAGATTTCCATCCCCAGCTTGTAGGTGGCTCCCATCTTGCTGTGTGCCCACATGACCTCATTTTTGTGCATGCACACAGAGAGGGAGAGCTCTCGGATGTCTCTTCTAAGGGTACTAATCTCATCAGATCACAGCCCCACACTTATGGCCTTTTTAAACCCCAATTAATTCCTTAAAGGCCCCAAATACAGTCACACTGGGTGTTAGAGTTTCAACATATGAATTTGGGAAGACACAAACATCGGTCCACAACAATGCTTAAGCCCTACATGATCTGACACGCACCCTCATCACATCTATTTCCTCCTTCCTTATTATTTTCCCTTCATTTACTCCACTCCAGCCCCAGTGGCCTTCCTGCTGTTCATTGAATATATCAGGCACCCTCCTGCCTTGGTTTGCTCCAGATCTTCCCTCAGCCTGGAGAGAACTTCCCTTAGATATCCTCTGTGTGCATGTGGCTCATCCTCTCATGTCCTTCAAGTGTGTGTTCATATTTGACTATTTAATGACTATTCAATAGTCACTCAGTGACTGTTAACTGGACATGTCACTTTCGATTCCATCTCCCATTTACTCTCCCCACTCCTCCTGACCCTGCTTTACTCTTTTTTTGCCCAACACTTGTGCATCTTTTTGTGCCATATAAATCACTTATTTTTCACGTTTATTACTTATTGGCTATCTCCTGTGCTAGAACGTGAGCTGATGATGGGCCCTTTGTTTTGACGAGTGATATATCCCAGTGCTAAGAACAGAGCCTGGTGTGTAGTAGGTGTTAACATCAGTGTCACTGAATAAACAAATAAGCAAATTGCCTAAGTTAACACGATAGGTGATGGAGGTAGGTCTGCCCAACTCCAAAACCCAAGTTTTTCCACTAAGCCCAAGCTAAGAGAAGTTGTTCATATGCTTGGAAGAAACCATTTATTGAAATAAAATTTGTAAAAGAATAATAGGCATGTTATATTTCAAAGGACCCTTAGAAACCTCTATTTTCTTTCCACATGTGCCTTGGGAAAGGCTCTTTACATCATTAACTCTGGGCTTAGGCTTCATGATTCTGAAGGTAGGTTCTTGCAATTACATCACATATACAGCATATGATATCATTACGGCACTTTAAGTTTTGAATGTAGGGATATGAGAATGGTTATCCATGGAATGAGGTGTAAGCTAGCAGATATTTTGTCGTGCCTGGAATGAGAGATGGAAAGATCTCAGACCCATGAGAGTGTGCCTACCTTTAGTGAGAAAAGCCTTTAACTCAGGGAAGCAGACAGGATAGTCCTTCAGATTATCCTTGGAATTAATCAGACTTGGATTAGAGATCCAGTGTTGCCACTTGCTAGCTATGTGACCTATGGCAAGTTACTTAACCATTCTGTTTCATTTTCCTTATCCATTAAAAAAAAAAAAGATAGTAGTAGTATCTATTACATAGAGCTGTTGGAGAAAAAAAATAAATTATATGATATAGGCAAAGAGCTGAGCATAGTGCCATTTACATTATACACTCAATAGATGTTGGTTGATATTATTAATATTAGCATTTGTCTTTTACCAGTAAATGTGATATCGTTGTAGGGTTTTGTAGATGTATTATTGCTAAAAGACTGAATGCTTTCTCAAAAACAAAGTATGTTCACTCACATAATTTTTATTCAGCATTGCATTAAAGGTCCTCACCAATGCAATAAGAAAAAAGTTTTTCACATTAGAAAACAAGAAATAAAATTTTTTCTATTCACAGATAACATAATTTGCTGTGTAGAAGATGCCCAAGAATCTACAAAAAAAAAAAAAAAAACACTATTAGCACTAATATATTACAAAGTAAAAGAACTCAAAAGTCAATTGTTTTTCTATATACCAGCAGGGAAAAAATTAGAATTTTAAACAGCAACATAGTTTATAATATTACAAAAAATTGTGAAATAAATAGGTATACACAGCCAAATTTGTGCAAGATCTATATGCTAAAACTAAAAAAACCCAAAAAAACTGAAGAAATAATTTTAAAAGCCTTAAGTAAATAGATTGCCATATTCAGATTGATGCATACAATATTCTGAATATCTCAATCCTTCCCCAAATTGACATATAAATTTAGCATAATCTCAAGTGATACTCTGGTAGGAATTGACAAGGTGCAATTTATAAGTAAAGGCAAAGGAGCTAGAATAATCAAAACAATTTAAAAAAGAACAAAGTTGGAGAATGTACACTACCTGATTTCAAGACAATATAAAGCTGCAATTACTAAGACAGTGTGGTATTGATGAAAAAGTGGGCATATAGCTCAATGCCACGGAATAAAGTTCAAAAATGGACCCATACGTATATGGTCAATTGATTTTGACAAAGTGTAAAGGCAATTTGATAAAGAAAGATAGTCTTTCCAACAAATTGTGAGAGAACAATTAGACATCATATGAAAAAAGCAAAATCAAAACCAAAAATCCTCCATCCATACCTTGTACCATACACAACAATTAACTCAAAATAGTCTAGGCTTTAATAAAAATTCTAAAACTATAAAATTGCTAGGATAAATCATAGGAGAAAATCTCTGTGACCTTAGATTAGGCAAAGATTTCTTAGATATGACACCAAGAGCATCGCATACATAAAAGACAAAATTCATAAATTAGGCTTCAACTAAACTAAAAACTTCTTTAAAATACAGTTAAGACAATCAAAGAGAAACAACCCAACTAAAATGGACAAAGACTTGAATAGCACCCAACCAAAGAAGTATACTAATGGCAAATGAGCACATGGAAGGATGCAAATTAAAATTGCAGAGAAATATTACTATACACATATTGGATTGGGAGAAAAAATGTACAGTACAGAGTGCTGGCAAGGGTGTGGAATGACTGGAACTCTCATACATTGCTGGTAAGAATGCAAAACAGTACAACCACTTTAGAAAAAGTTAGACAGTTTTCTCATAAAGTTAAATATACACTTGCCATATGACTCAGTAATCCCATTCCTAGGTTATTTACTCAAAAGAAACGAAAACATATGTTCACATAAAACCCTGTATGCAGATGTTTATAGCAACTTTATTCATAATTACAAAACACTGGAAAAAACCCAAATGTCTTTCCACTGGTGAACAGGTAAAGACACTGCATTACACCTATTCAGTGGAATATTACTCAGCAACAAAAAGTGAACTGCAAATATGCACCACAGCATAGATGACTCTCAAACACATTATATTAGAACAAGCCAGTATGAAAAGGAAACACTCTGTACAATTCCATCTATGTGATGTTCTGGAAAATGTAAATTATAGGGATAGAAAACAGATCAATGGTTGCCATGGACTGGAGTGGGAGGAGAGGTTGATCACATCTGGCCTGAGGAAGTTTTTTGTGCGTGGTGGAACTATTTTATATCTCGATTGCAAAAGAGATTGCATGACTATATGACTATCCATTTGTCAAACCTTGTAGAACCATACACTAAAAAGAGAATTTTACTTTATGGAAACCATACTTCAACATACTTGGGTAAAAAAAAAAAACCAAAAAAGACAGCCTAGGCTGACTGCTAAGTTTCTTCCTCAGCACTTAGAAATTATTATTCCACCAACTTCCATCCTCAACTCTTGTTGATAATAGTATTTTTTGGTTTAACTGCAATATATCAAGGTATGTATATATTTTCATTTCTATTTTTCCTGCTTTCCAAATCTGAATAGTCTCATATTTTATTAGGTTGCAAAAATTTTCAGCATTATCTCTTTGAATGTTATATCTCCTATTCTCTATTCCCTGTTAATGGATCATATATTTTGGATGATGTTAATCCTCCTGATTTTTAAATTCCTTTTTAGATTTTCCGTCTTTTTATCTTCTAGTTGCATTCTGGATGATTTCTTCAGATTAATTTTTCAAATTCCAATTCTCACCTTGGTGGTGTCTGATCTGTTTTTTAACCAATCCATTGCCTTTTTAAAGTAAAACTTTTTGTCAAAATATAGTATACATACACAAATATGCATAAATCAAAATGTTAACTCAAATAATTTTCACAAACCACATTGTGATACCAGCACCCAGATTAAGAAATTGAATGTTGCTAGCACCACTGTAGATCTCCTTTGTAGTCCCTCTCAGACACCCTGCCAAGACACCAAGAATTCTGATTCTAACACTGTAGATTAGTTTCACTAGTCTTTGAACTTAATGGAATTTTCAATCGGAACTGAGCCATCATATTGCTGTGCATAGCATTCATTTCTCATTGTGGTTTATCATTCCATTATATTAAGATGCTACAAATAATCTATTGTACATTTATGAGCATTTTGGTAGTTTCCCATTTGAGGCCATTATGAATAAGCCTGTATGAACATTCTTGTACATGTATGTTGGTACACATATCTCTGCCTTTTTGTTGGGTATATATCTAGGAGTGAAATGGCTGAATCACAGTTTAGTTTTCCATTGCTGCTGAGACATATTGCCACAAATTTAGTGGCTCAAAACAACACAAATGTAATATCTTACAGTTCTGTAGATCAGAAGTCCAACATGAATCTCAGTGGGCTCAAATCATGTTGGCAGGGCTGTGTTCCTTCTTTTTCTTTTTTAAAAAATTTTATTAGTATTTTTTTTTTTTTTTTGCATTCTATGATGTTGTTGCAGAGCAGTTGGGAGGGAGGGAGAGAGGGGAAAGGGGGAGGAAATGGGATGGAAGAAGGAGGAAGGAGGAGGGATGGTATTGAGGCCTGTGGCACCCCCCTCATTCCCACAGGGGAGACCAGGAGGCTTCAAGTAGTGGTTTGGTCATTGCCAGGCTGCATACAGACGTCAGGCGGGTGTGGCAAAAGCCCTCGCCCCCCCCACCACCACCCCAGCTTGGGAACCTGGGGCCCTTCTTGCTGCAGCTCAGTGGTTGTCACTGGGCTGGCGCAGACGTCAGGCGGGTGTGGCAAAAGCCCTCGCCCCCCCCATCACCCCAGCTTGGGAACCTGGGGCCCTTCTTGCTGCAGCTCAGTGGTTGTCACTGGGCTGGCTGCAGGGGTAGTAGGGGGGCATGACCAAGGCTTGTGTGTGTTTGGGGGGGAGCATGGCCAAGGCTGGAGGCCCCCCACTGCCCTGGCTCAGGAAAGCCCAGGGTGCTTCCTGTGGTAGGTCGGTGGTCATCACTGGGCTGGCTGTGGGTGTTGGGGGGACTGTGGCCAAGGCCTTCAGCCCCCCACTGCCCTGGCTCTACCACACTGTCATACCATCACCCAGATTAAGAAATCTGGAGAGTCCGGGAGCTTCCTGTGGTGGCTTGGTTGGCATCACTGGGCTGGTTGCATGTGTCGGGGGATCATGGCTGAGGCCCTCAGCCCCTCACCTCTGGACTGGTTGTGGGTATCAGGGGGCATAGCTGAGATGCCCAGCCCTTCCCCCTTTCTGGCTTGGTAGCCCATGGGACTTCCATTCCTCTAGGTTTGATAGGTGTTCTTTGGTGAAATGAGACCTTTACTAGTCAATATCAAATTTTGTCTCTGGTTGTGGGTACTTTGTTTTTTCTTTCAGTTCTGTGTTGGATGATTTGCTGTTCCCACCACCTAAACTCTGCACTGTAACTAATTTGTTGTCCTTTTCTTACTTCTAAAATGGGGGAACTTCCTGTGGGGACCAGCACTTGAGCTCTGTGGTTGAGCTAAATTGCTGCTTTGCTGCTGATTCCCTAGGGAAGGCTTTTTTGTGCAGCTCAGGTATTAATGGTTGACTTTATAGGTACTTCTGGGTCTAGAGAAATCTGGTGCACTTGCATTGTGTAGAAACTCTGGCCTGGGCCTGAGTCTTTCCATCAAACTGCACCCCATGCAATTCTATATTCCTGACCATTCTCCACTGAGTGGTCCTGTGCTGATTGGGGGTCAGATCAGCTATTCTTGCTGTGTCTCAGTGTTCCCTGGTGGGACCGTCTCCCCCACCACCCATGGTCCAAACACTTCTCATGGGGCAGGCCATGCACCTGTCCCTTGTGATGACTCACCAGCCTCTGAGTGGCTCCTTTTTTTCAGCTGTTGTGGCTCCTCACTCCTATGTGGGTCCACAGTTAACCTATTAGTGGTCTTGCTGGCCTGGGGACCACCATGGTCCTCTTCTCCCTGCCACGTCCAAGCAACTTCATCTGAAGGGCACAGCTGCAGCTTTTGCCAGATCCTGCTCTGTGTGCTCAGCAGCTCCAGCCTGGAAGCGGCCAGGGCTCAAAACAGTCTGAGTGGATTTTTCTTTCTCTCATCATGGCTTCTCCCGCCTTTGTACACTCCATAGGTTTCTCCTTCTGTTCCCTTGAGCTTTAGTGGCCCCAGCTTGGCTGTCATTGCTTTTATATAGTTGTAAATTGGTTGATTTGTGGGAAAGAGTGATGCTGGGGACCGTCTATTCCACCATCTTGACCAGATGTCCTGTGTTCCTTTTTGGAGGCTTTAGGAGACAATATGTTTCCTTGCCTTTCCCAGTTTCTAGAGGTCACCTGCTTTCCTTAGTTCATGGTTACCTTCTTCCAACAACTTTGGTTTGAATTCTTTTCATTCCTTCATCTGGTTCTGTTTCCTGATTCTCTCTTCTACTTTTAAGAACGCTTGTGATTACATTGGGCCCACCAGATAATCCAGGACAATCTCCTTATTTTAAGGTCAAGTGATTAGCAGCCTTAATTTCATCTTCAATCTTAATTCCTCTTTATCATGTAACCTAACATACTGTATGATTCTGGCTGGATATTAGGATGTGGACGTCTTTGGGGAGCCATTATTCTCCCTACCACATAGGATATCATATATTCAGCTTTATTTTACTGAGTAATAGTTTTTCAAAGTGGCTAATTTATACTAACTAATATTAAGTTATACTAACTTACCCTCCTACAGCAGTGTAGGAGAGTTGTAGTTACTTTATATCTTTGCCAACACTTGTTATTTTTTTTAATTATTATTCATTTTGGTAGCATTGTCCTGGTATCTCGCTGAAGTTTTAATTAGTATCTCCCTAATGACTAATAATGCCATACATTTTTAAAATACTAACTGGCCTTTGGGAAGCTTATTTTCTGAAGTGCCTATTTGAGTCTTTTGCCCATGTTTCTATTGGGTTTTGGCAGTGTAGGAGAGTTGTAGTTACTTTATATCTTTGCCAACACTTGTTATTTTTTTAAATTATTATTCATTTTGGTAGCATTGTCCTGGTATCTCGCTGAAGTTTTAATTAGTATCTCCCTAATGACTAATAATGCCATACATTTTTTAAATACTAACTGGCCATTGGGAAGCTTATTTTCTGAAGTGCCTATTTGAGTCTTTTGCCCATGTTTCTATTGGGTTTTACATCTTTATTATTAATCTGTAAAATTTTTTAGATATTATGAACACTAATTCTTTGTCAGATGTATGTACTATAAATATCTTCTCCCCTTCTAAGGCTTGTCTTTTTACTCTCATAGTGGTATCTTCTGAAAAATAGAAATTCTTAGTTTTAAGGTAGTCCAACTTTCTTTTATTGTATTTTATGATTATTCTATTTAAGAAATCTTTACCTAAAGTTATTCTTTCAAGTTTTCCTTTAGAAATTTTATTTTTAAATTAAGATCTATAATACATCTGGAATCTTTTGCATAATGTGAAGTATAAATCAAAAGTCAGTTTTCTCATATGGGTATGTAACTGATGAAAAATTAATTTTTTGAAAATATACTTCACTTCCTACTGCATTTCAGTTTTACCTGTCATAAAAGGACTAAACATACATGTGTGTCTTCCACTGACTTTTCAATTTGAAATGTAATGCTTTTCATTTTAAAAGATATACTAATTTCTTTTTCAAATAGTTCTTTTTGTATTTCCCATATAGTACCCTGTCTTTCTATAAATGAGTTATTTTAAATATTCACACTATATTTTTAAATATAGTCTCTGTCATATAGTTCCATTACTTTGGGCTCTTTGGCCACTAATTTCCAATTTTTTGTGTCTGCTGTTTCTCTCACAATGGATTGCTTGCCTCCGGTGTAGTTTTAATTTTTGTATGTGAGGTTATTTTCAACAAGCATTGTGTGTGTATGTGTTTGGGCATGAGTCACACACGACATGAGTTTTATTTAACACATGAAAGTTTATTTTTCTCTTGTGCAAAGTCTGCAGCTGCCTTCCAAAAAGTGATTGTGCAAAACAGTTGTTTCCATCTAATAGCTAAACTAACTCAAGATGCAGCTGCCACTGTCACTGAGGAACAGAAAGGGAGAGGAGATCTCAAGCCTTCTCTTCTATGCTTCAGCCCAGAAGTGATTTGTGGTCAGAAACAGTCACATAATCCTGGCTAACTGCACATGGCCAGAAATGTGGGAGAGCACATACAATATTAGGACATCAGTAAATGTCCCTGCTCTTCTAGTTACCAAATATTCTTTTGACCTCTTGTGTCCAGTTGCACAACACACTTAAGTCCTCCTCTCTCACAAGGGAAGCAATGTAAAGGCCCACCCAGTCCTTTCACACAGTTCAAACTCCATCAGATCCAGACATGGCTCATCTGCCTTGAGGCCTATGAAGCAAAAAGACAAGTTACCTACATCTCATGCAAACACAGATGTCTTCCCCTCTCCTCGACACAGTGGTAGAACAGCAGCCGGGTGATTTCAGTGAACACATTCATTCAGAAAGGGTGAGAAAGGAGACACACAGCTGTCATTGGTCTGTAGCAATTCTGAAATGGCACTGTGCAGACGTTGTAAGGGCCCCCTGCAATAGAAATGGGAACTCCTTGATTATCACATAGTTTCTTTAGGAATGTTTTATAATATCATGTTATAGGAAGATTAATTCTCCAGCTGGAGGTGTCTGCTGACTCCCCCTTATGAAGGACTACTCTCTTAGATGTTTCCTAAGTTTTGTGTGTGAGCTGATCATCAGTAGGGATTTGTGTGTGTGTGAGTGTGCTAGTCAGTCACATGTACCCCAGGTTGGGAAAGTTTTTCTGCCAAGTGCTTCAGGGGACTCATCAGCCAGGACTGCTTCCTTTTTAAACTTCAATTTCTTAGTTGGCGATTTCTATGCCATACAGGTGATATAAATTTAGACTCATACTCATCTAAGCACAAGTTGGGGATTTGATTTCTCACTGGAAATTTCTGACTTCTCTGAGCCACGGGGCATTTAGTTAAGGCCTCTTTTGTGCCCTTTCCCAACTCTCTTCTCCAGAGGTAACTGGGATTCTGAAGATGGCCTGTGTCCTTCCAATCCATATATCTATACTTTTAGTATTTACATATATGTCTAAAAGAATTATATATATAGTATTGATCCATAGTTTAAAATTTATACTAATGGCAACATATTGTGGTTATTCTCTGCAATTTGCTCTTTTCCTGTAAACATATTTTTAAGATTTAAATTCAGTATGCTGATACATATAGACCCAGTGCATTCATTTTAATTGCTGTGCAGTATTCACCTGTAAAAAACCAAAAAAACTAAAAACCTTTTTCTTCATTTCTCTATTAGTGGAAATTTAAGTTCTTCCAATTCTTCACTATTATATACACTGCTGCATGAATATTCTTCACGCACATTTGTGAACATGTACTTAGGCCTATGAAATTATTGGATCATATGATATGGACATCTTTAATTAGCATTGACAAATTACTGTCCTAAATGGTTTTGCCCATTTATAGCCATAAATGTTTTGATAGAGAATGTGATGTTGTCTCTTCAATAATCAAGCCAAAACTTGCTCTTGTTAGGCCTTTCAATTTTTTCCATATGATAGATTTAAAATGTTAGTTCATTGTGGTTTTAATTGTAAGATTACCGAGGTTAAGGTTTTTTCACAATTATTGGCTTTTCAGGTTTCTTCTATGAATTACCCATTTTTCTATTGTGATTTGGTCTTTATTGATTTATGAGGAAGTTTTATATATTCTAGATGTAGTCATTTGTCAGCTCTGTGTATTTTAAGTATTTTTTCCCAGTGTTTGGCTTGGACATCATCCTGAGAGTCCTAGGAAAACCTTACTTGGTCGTGGCATCTGGAGTCTGTTTGCTAATGGTTAATTGTACATGCTTTTCCCACCTTGCTACATCATGGTGTGAGTACCACAGCACTAGGTGACATTTCCATGTTCCCCGGGGACCCATGCAGACATTGCACTTGCAGCTGGATTACGTTTCTTCACTGACTTGTATCTCCAACTGCCAGCAGGATCCAGGGTGCATGGGTCACCCTAGACTTCCTGGAGCCACTTCACCTGATACCAGAGTGAGAAATGTAAATGCTGGAGGCCTAAAAAGGTCACAATTTGAGCAAGAGCTCACTAGCGGCCTTGGGGTGGGGAGTGAGAGGGGACTTACTACAAGCCTTTCACAGACTGGGAATAGTGTCTATGTTCAGGACCACTGAATAGGAAGCTTTTTATTTGGCACAAAAAGTTGACAAGCCATGAAGACCATTGCACTAGGTTCCTACCACAAGTTGCAAAATGTAATTTGAGCGAGCATTACAGAAACAGGGGAATAATTTCTTTCAGAGCTGCTCCACATATGAGCTATCTTTTGGTTGTTATTTGAAGAACACTGGTGAGACACAGGCAAGGGTTCTTGAACCCACAGGCAAGGGTCTTGTTCTCTCAAAACCTCATTCTCTTTATAGACAAAATCAGAGAAAAGAATTTGGTATCTAACATTTTACCATTCTCTTTTCCTCTGACCCCAAATATGTCCCTGTTGGTCTTATAAAATGCCTATTACTTGGAACACTTCTCCGGTTTAGTTATGTCTCAAATTTAGATCCAAGTACTTTAGTGGAAGATTCTCCACAAGATCTAGGGGCATAGCTCTACACATCTTAATAATACAAAATATTTGTAAATTCTCATTTTTTATCTTAAAATTTCAGGTGAATTTTGCAGTCTACTCCATATTATATTTGAATTTATTGTAATAAAGATGTATTTGAAATTTAATTTTCAAGTAAGTTGAAGCTCCAGGAAGATATATCATGTTTATCTTATGACTGTGAATAGCCTCTAGTTCATGTGTAAGAACACCCAGAGGGCTTTGGTTCCTGGAGTAAAGGCTTGCTCTAGCCCCATGCACTGCCAGTCTCCAAACACATACAGGACACATCAGTAATACAGTCTACTCATTATCCTCTGAACTTGCCACACTATTTCTTACCCACAGATCTTCACTAATGCCATTTTCCAATCCAGAATACTATCCTCCTCCTCTTAATTTTTCTGAAAACTTGAAGACCCTGCTTCTCTGATAAGATTTGTAAAACTCATAGAGCTCATTCCTTCTTCTGTGCTCAAAACATTTTGTACTCTTTTGGCTGGGACTTAGAGCTTACAGTCTTTATTGCTGATTCTGTATGGTACACATTTGTCACTCACTGGGCTTCATGATTCTTGAGATTGGGTCCATGTCTCAGAACTTTTTGTCTTGCTGAAGCCTAACTAGGATAATCCTTCCTTGTAGAAAGCATCTACTTTCTTGACACTCTGTGTTTGTAGACCAGGTAGACCAGGATGAGCTTACCTTCATGATAATAAGAAAAAGGAGGAAGGAGAAAAAAGAAAGAGAAGCTAACATCGATGGAGTGTAACCCAGTCTTTACAACAACCCTGTGAAGCAGGTATCGTTACCCACATTTTATAAATAAGAACACTGAGGCTCTGCAAAGTTAAATAACTTCCCCAGAGATCACACCAGTGTGAGAGCTGGAACACCAGCCCATAGTTCCCTGATTTTGGATCTTAAGTTCTTAACTGTTAGGGAGAAGGAGAGATGGGGACATAGGACAGACCCATTTAACATGAGTGAGGGGAATGGTGAAAGAAGCCACACGAGGTATTGACTGTGGTCAGGAGTGGGAGGTGGTGTCCTTTCTAGTAGACAGAACTACTTACTTTCTAGTAAAAAAAAAAAAAGCAGATGCTTTCTAGTAGAAAGGATTGTCCTAATTAGGTCCAGGAGAGACAAAGAGGTCTGAAACATGAGCCTGACCTTGAGGAGCATGCAGTCCAGTTGGTGGTAAATATGTACTATACAGGAACCGACCATATAAGACAGTGTTCCAGGCTCCAATGGTCATCACTGAGCTGCAAGAAGGCCCAAGCACTGGAGAGAGGGCCAGGAGACAGGGCACTGTGAGCCTCAGCCTCCAGCTCTTCTGATTACTCAGATCTTTGCTCTCGTGTGGCCATTCCACAGAGAACATGACATCCCCCAGGACCCACTTCCTTTCTTCCAGCTGACCCCTTACAGAATCCCAGCTCTCACCAGCCTGTCAGTCTGATACCACGCCTGGCCACGGGAATCATGCCTGCTCAGCATTCCCACAGACCAATATCATTTTCCAGAATGGAGTGCAGAAAATGATATTTTTCTTCTGCTGTGATAACATCCCCAAAATTAGGGGCCGGGGCGGGGGGGCGGGGAGCAGGAACTGATATTTTACAAGGTTATGCTTAATTTTTTCTGGCTTGATGAAGCCCAGGGCTGAGGGTTTGTTTTCTAAGAAGCCAGTGGGGACACTGAGAGCTATCTGGTGGGGTCTGTGGTCTTGGAGTTGGCAACTCTTTTACAGAGTTTCCCTAAGTGGGAGAATATAAAATTGTGCAGAGAAATGGTATAACATCCAGCTGGTCAGTGAGGATTTGTCAGATCAATGAAGACCAATCCGGAATGTTCCCTGCTGAGCTTCCTAACTAACGCCATGGGACACTCGGCTGAACTATCTATTAAGAATATTTTCCTAAGTCATTTGTGTTCGATTATAGGCTATAAACTGCTTATTGTTGCCTGTCCACCATAAATATAAAGCAATCATTTTTAATGCAAGCAGCTGTTCAGCTGGCTTCCCCGAGATTCTTTGCCCAGGGACTACATTCTGCTGGTTTTTTCTTCGTCAAGCACACTTCTGATTGTTTTTCTGCTCTGCTGCATACCACACATGTGGTAGTGGTACCGTGGGGTATAAGTTTTCCTTGCAGAGCTTTGTTTGGATACAGGATTTCTAAAAATATCTAGACAGAAATGAAGGTGCAGAGGGGCAAATTAAGTGGTATGAAATCGAATGACTCAAGCCCCAATCACAGCCACTATTTTTAAAAAATGACCTTGGAAGCACCAACCCATTTTCTGGCCTACAGCAATAAAATATGGGATTTTGAATCATATTTATTCAAGATATATTCATATATAATTATAAAAGATATTTACACTTCTTCATATAGTTATTAAAGATATATATTTTTGGATATTTATTTGGGATTTTGCACTATATTTGGATTGTTTTCAATACTCTACAATGAGTAGAGGGTTTACTAGGTACCAGGACACCAAGCTAGATATTAAGGATATAAAGTAAACCAAAATCGTCATGGTGCCTGCTCTCCTGTCTCTTATATTCTAGTAGGAGAGACACGCTGATTAAATAATTACATAAATTGGGATATGGGGTATGAAGAAAAATTTAAGGAATTAATAAAATGCTTAATCTAGTGATTCCAGAAGATTTTCCTAAGCAGCATTTGAGCTGAGACGCCAAGGGTGAGTGGACTTAACTCAGCAAGGGAAGAGGAGTAATGAGGAAGAGATTTCCAGGAAAACATAAAGGCACACTCAAAGGCTGGAGATGGGAATGAGCATCTTGCATTATAAGAACCAAGGGAAGGCCAGAGTGCCTGATGCAGAGAGGAAGGCAGAAACAGCACAGGGGAGGCTGGAGAGGTGGGCAGGGTCTAGATCTAGTGGGGCTTTCAGGGCTATGTGAAAAGGAGTTTGGTCTCCATCCTGAGACAGCTAGGAAGCCGTTGGAGGCTGTAGCCATTAGGGCCATGGAGGGAAACTGCTGGTTTCCTTGAACCATACTTAAATGTTGTGGATAATTTAAAGAAGGAATTCTTTTCATGGATATGGGTGGAATTAAAGGAACCAAGGAAGGATTTGAGGCACATAAACAAAGCAATACCAAGAAGCCATTATCACCTCTTGGCCTGAAGACACCAGGGGAGGAAATGGAGAGCTGGAGCTAGGAGGGGGGTGCCCTGCAGGAGCTGTGGTTATGGGAGGTCACAGCCAATGACCAGAGCTGCGGCACTCAAATGGGATTAGATACCTCAAACTCTTTAGGCTCTTTCCCTCCAGTCTCCTGCTGGATCATTCAATTGGCTAAACCAAAAAAGAAGCCAGAAAGCCAGAGGAATGCATTAAGAGCAGCACCACCTCCCTACCCTCTGCCAGCTGGAGTATAAAGCAGAGCAGAGGATGGGGAGTGGCATTGGAGGAGCAAATGAAGAAGAACAGCATTTAGCCTATGAGTGGCATGCTCAGATTTGTGATCCAAACACATCATTCTGACTGCTCTGCAGAGAACTAATGGACAAAGATTAAGAGCAGAAGGACCTGTGGAGAAGCATCTATAGTAACAAAGGGAGCAATAATGAATGGTAGCCTAATCCAGAGTGTCGACCAAGTTGTTGTAGAGAAGTGAACCGATTTAGAGATTTCTAATATGGTAGAGCTTAGCCAAGACTAGAAGGAACTTGGCAGTCTTCAAATAATACCCATTTATTGCTGTGCAATAACCAAGGCTCAGAAAAGAGAAGGGACTTGAGCCAGAGGTCGAGTTTTTCCCCCACCTCCTCTACCACACTGCCTCTGTCAAATGGTCTGCCTGGATTAGACCCTGTTCCTTCATCTTTATTTTCCAGAACAAGTTCCTTCCTTCTGTAAGTCTGCAAAGGGTCACAATACCCAGTCCCAGAACACTGACTTTATCTTCCTGAGTGTAGTTTCTGAACTCCATGACCTCCTTGCTGGAAAGACCTGAAATTAGCTGCCTTTTAGAGATGTAGACCCAGAGCCACCCTAGTGCTGGATCAGCATAAACAAGGGGTGCTGGAAGCAAAGCACAGCCTCTTCCCACCTTTATTTCTATTTGTAAATGATTATTGAATGCTTATTCTTCTCCAGTCAACAATGAAATCTCAGAACCATCCATGGGGTTATATATATATTACCACTCTTTTACAAACGAGCAAACTGGGGCTCACGTAGCTTAAACAGCTTGTCCATGGTCCACAGCTGGTAAGAAGAAAAGTCTAGACTCAAACCCAGGTCTTCCTGTCTCTAAATGTCCATGTTCTTAACCACTGTACCATACTGCCTCTCCCCTACTTGACAGAGCACTATGCTATGCTCTTTTATTTGGCGTAGTGAGGTTGGAGGTGGCGAAATAGTTAAAGGCATCAAAAAGTAGGAAGTGGTAGATAGTCAATGATGGGGACCATCAATCCCTTCCTTGCATGAATATACATGCTGCTGTTGTGATGAGAGGAGTTTAATTTCCCTCTCCTTGAGTCTGGCCTGGCCTCAGTGACTTTGTCTTAATCAACCAAACTTGAATGCTTATTCTTCTCCAGTCAACAATGAAATCTCAGAACCATCCATGGGGTTATATATATATTACCACTCTTTTACAAACGAGCAAACTGAGGCTCACGTAGCTTAAACAGCTTGCCCATGGTCCACAGCTGGTAAGAGGAAAAGTCTAGACTCAAACCCAGGTCTTCCTGTCTCTAAATGTCCATGTTCTTAACCACTGTACCATACTGCCTCTCCCCTACTTGACAGAGCACTATGCTATGCTCTTTTATTTGGCGTAGTGAGGTTGGAGGTGGCGAAATAGTTAAAGGCATCAAAAAGTAGGAAGTGGTAGATAGTCAATGATGGGGACCATCAATCCCTTCCTTGCATGAATATACATGCTGCTGTTGTGATGAGAGGAGTTTAATTTCCCTCTCCTTGAGTCTGGCCTGGCCTCAGTGACTTTGTCTTAATCAACCAAACTGTGATTTCTGACACTATGTTATAAAGTACAGCTCCCTCTTAGAAACCAGATGCCACACTGTGAAAAGCCCAAAGCACATGAGAGGCCACAAAGAGATGTTCCAGGTGGCAGCCTCATCTGAGCTCTATGCCAATAGCCAACAATAACTGAAACCCATGGAAATGAGCCATCCTGATATCCAGGCCAGTCGAGACTTCAGACGACAGCAGCCCCAGCCACTATCTGACTTTAACCACATGTCCAGGTGAGAACCACTTAGGCCAGCCTAGTCAATTCAAGAACTGTGAGAGATACTAATAATTTTGCTTTAAGTCACTTAATTTAAGTGTGGTTTCTCATGAATTAATGGAGAGCCAGAACCCAGGGTAAGTGGAATATAACTATACCACGTACATTCCCACTTCCAATCCATTGTTAATGAGGAGCTCCTTTCACTGGAAGCTTCCTCTCCACTGTACAAATCTGCCTCCTACCAGTCTCTTTCTTTAGTCTGCAGGGTTTCTTCTTCCTGTGAAATCAAGTCAAACGTCCCTCCAGGGAAGATAGGAACTCCTTGGTCCACACCACTTTGCCCTCCCCTCCTTCCCAACAAGTGTGGTTTCCTACTGGAGCTCTCCTTTGCCCAGGTGCATGAATCAGTACAGTATCCCCTCATCTGTCCCCACCAGGTTCCTCTGTCCCCATCTTCTCAAGCACTCCAGGGGGCATTTCATGGATATGACGTGGTATTACAGGCTGAGTCATTTTATACCAACGCTAAGGATGACACAGACCAGATTAATGGGTGAGCCACTGAGCATCTGTCCAGAGCACCAATCTATAGGGGTCACTAAAATGTCATTGGAACAAAACTAAAGTGGGGAGCTAGTTAACTCAGGTCTGTGCACATGACTATTGATAAAACTGGTAAAACATAAACTGGTATGGCTGCAGTTAAGCTCGCCCTACTGCTGCCAGTCTATCTCTGTTGATATTTTTGTGTTAAGTACATGCAACTTACATGGGGTGGATACACTCTCACCACTAACTTTGAGACTGGCCCTGTGAGAGCTCCCTGTAACAATCCAGCCTGTTGAAACTCTGAAACTGAAAAATTTATGATACTTTCTGTGCTCTTTACTGGGAATGATTTATTAGAATGTCTGTATTCAAATAGTTTAATATGCCTCTCAAGAAATTGTCTAGTTCAGAAAATCACATGTAATATGTACATGGAAAATACATCTTTATTTTGAACATAAAAAGCATATACTTTTATTACTTTTTTCCATTCCTACTAAATGTTGAATAGACATGTAAAGAATAATAGTGTAAAGGGGCCCACATTACTCACCTCATGTGCACGCGTCTTAGTCTGGCATGTGTGCACGGGCAGTGCTGGTGGGAGACAGAGGGACAGCAATTCAGGGTAATTGAGCTGGAAACCTTTTCTTTCCACTCTCATTTATTTCCATGTAAAATCAGATCAAAGCAAATCTTCAGAGCAACTTTACTGTGGAAATGAAGTAAAATAAAACAAGAAATAATCTGAAATAGAAGTCAGAAAATAGGGAGGAGAAGATCCTCTATTTGGCCTTAGGGTTTTGAGAGAGACTGGGTGCTGAAGGCATGTATAAAAACCTCAGATCTTTTTCACCTCCATTAGGTAGATCCAATTCCTCCTGCTGCAATTAATACTTCCTTGATTCACTTACCAACCACCGTCTCCCTCCAAGCCAAGTAAGGAAGTACTTACCGATTGCTGGGATTGGGGAAGTCTCCCTGATGAGTGTGTGCATGTTTCCTATGTGCAGTCTCAAGATCACCAATATGTTACCCCTGGTCCTCTAAGAAGCAGAGGCCATGATGGGATTAGACATACAAGAGATTTATTGAGAAAATGTCTGTGAGAGGAACAAGGGAGGAATCAGAGGAGGCAGGGAGAGCTGTCAGGCTGCAATGCAGGGTCGACCCTGTGGTGGAGAAAGGGAAGGAAGGAGAGTTGGATAGACAGGGTCTCAGACTGCAGCATGGTGCTAGGAAATTTCAGCCAGACTGAGGTTTCTAGAGCCAATTTATCCAGTATCTCGCAGGAATGTGCCTGCCTTAGTATGCCTCTTATGTTCAGTCACTGTCAGAGAGCAGCCCAAGGGAAGCAAAGCCTCAGATCATACACTATGATAGATTCAGAGTATGTTCCCGGGACGTCTATTAGTTATGGTCTCTGTGGTGTAGCAGGAGATCTGAACACTGTATTTTCACTGCCACCATAGCTGTAGAAGTCTCCATGCAGCAGAAGTTCCAGGATAAACAGGAGAGGAGAAGTGTCTATTAGTTATGGTCTCTGTGGTGTAGCAGGAGATCTGAACACTGTATTTTCACGGCCACCATAGCTGTAGAAGTCTCCATGCAGCAGAAGTTCCAGGATAAACAGGAGAGGAGAAGAGAGGGAGGAAGGGAGACACCAGCAGGTAAGGAGAGGCTGAAGACCAATTTGACTCAGTTTTGCTCAGGGCCCAACTCACACTTCAAATGAAGGATGCAACTATTGCCAGACTTCTGACTCCGGAATCCCAGGCCAGCACTAGCATCCACTAGTTCAGCTACTGCGTGCTTCATTTGTTACATTTTACCTAAAATAAAGCACAGTTCGGGTTCTAAACAATCAAATTTCAAGTGGACTTTGGGGATGCAGACATTCAAACACAGGTGATTGTCAACAATGACATACTTTAGTTCTCATGATAGTGTAACCATCAACAGAGAATACCAAAGAGTAAGACAACTGTCTTTACACAATTGATACTGCCATGTGGCTGAGAAGATGCAATTAATTATTTTCAGAAATACTTATTGAGCACCTTATATGTTGTCAGGAATTGTCCTAGATGCTAGAACAATAGGTAGATTTATTTGGGTTGTTCAAGAATGAAGAACTAAGAGTGTTGGGTAGAAGTTATATGGAGATAGATTTAGATTTAAAATAACACAAAATATCTTTACAATTTTCAACAGAATTGTGCTTCCCAGCCTTTGCTCATGTGGCTGTTGTTCCACGAATCACACTGTATACCAGTTAGTTATTTATGGATTTATTACCCCTGATATTACCCCTGCAAAATTCAGGGACTAGGAGCACGTGTATTAATTAAATAACTAACTCATCACTTATGTATTTATTCAACAAAGGTTTTTTGAGTGATTTGCCTGTGCCTGCTATTAGTGTCTGGGGAGGCCAAGGTAAATGACACAATACCTGTTCCCCAGGAGCTCACAGTAAATTGGGGAGAAAGATGAGGAGATATCAATATAATGCTGAACGATGTGTGCTGTAGCCGAGGTGTTTACTGGAAAGAACAAGAGCATCACGGAGGGAATATCTAACTCTACTCTGCTTAGGGAGCAGCAATGAAGGGATTCATCATAGAATTGGTGATTCCTGAGTTTCCAGCACAAGTAGGTCCTAAATTCAACTCTGCAAAATGAATGGATGAATGAAGATGAATAAACACAGCGTAACTGAATAAATTTTCCTGATCAGCATCTATTGCCGGTAATGGCACCTCTCCCCTGGCTCCAGAAGTAGGCCCTTGACCCTGGCCTTGCCAGACAATTGAACAGGTCCTGGCCACAGTGATTGATTCAGGAGTGTGGATATGGTTGAAATTGGTCCTGAGAGACTCAGCCCAGGACGTAGCTAAGCAGTGGGAGGATATGGTCTCACTATCTACTGGACTTGGAGCTGTGAGGGTGAAACGTGAGTCATCAAGCCTGGGGGGGCATCGTGACACAGAGAAAATCTGCCTGAGGATGAATTTACATAGAAGCAGGACTGACGGCTGGAGAGAGAGACAAATTGGGTCCTGATGACACTGTTTTAGTTCCTGGATCCAGCAATACAGGAAGTGGGTCTATCCATGATCTGTTCTTTAAGTGATCATTAAATTACTTTTTGGGGGGTGAGGGAGCAGCATTTAAGCCAGTATGAGCTGGCTTGTCTGTTACTTACCAAAAATTATCTGTTGTAACCAAAAGTATCTTAACTATATGATGGGATGCTTCACAAAGAATTGAGTTCTCTATTTCCAGGATGATTCACATACAATCACAAGTCTATCAGGGAAGGTAATGCTGTATTATTGGGGAACCCTAAATCTTTTTAACCTTGCTGTTTAAGGCTGCAAATTTGTGTCTGCTACCTAAAGCAGGGTACATGTGGAAGTAAGAAAGACAGGAGTGAAGGAGGGATTCTGTGTCATAATATCAACCAGGCTGCGCAGCAGGCTTTTAATAAAGGCTTGATATGTTTAGCTTAAAAATCATTTCTGAATGACTATTGACTTTCTGCATTTTGGGTCAGTGACAAGATTGACCCAAACCAGAGAGAACTGACACACACAAAAGTTGTTAAAAAGAATCAACAAGTGTGCAGGTTTGTTGAAAGAGATGTGCTGCTCAGAAAGGTATTTCTTTTTTCTCTTTTCCCTAAGTGCACCATCTAGGGAAGAATTTCTGCCAAAACTCAGAATCCTCCCAACTTCTCAACAAACACAAACATCCTCCCATAGTGCCAACCTTGGCAGGGACCAGGGGAGAAAGTGCCCACTGTCCCCACCCCAGGAATTTGAGTCAAGAAGCCAAGAAATCTGTACAACACATCTGGAGCAGGAAAGCAGACGTCTGATGGGCAAAGCCTAGAACTGGGAAGATGCATTTTGTGAAACGGCAACACAAACAAATAAGCTGATGCCAGAAGACAGAGCGTCTCCTGACTGTTTAGAAACCATGGGACTCTGGCTCTATTTATGAAGACAACATGTCCTGCAGAACCAGTTTTCCCTGTTACTAATCAAGGCCAAATCACCATCATATTCCAGGCACAGGTGGAAAGCGATTGAAATGTGGAACCAGAGCTCCCACTTCTTTAATGAATTCATTCTGGCCCTGAGTCAGGACACATGCAATGTTTTTGTTTTCTACTTTTAATAACTGGGAGAGACAGACATCAGGCTTGGGCCCACAGACCCTTCAAACCCGTTGTGCAAACTGGGTCACAAACCCCTCACCTGCAGGTCCACAAGCTAGGTAACAGGAAAAAGATCCTTGGAGCCATGGGTAAAAATTAATAAGCCTTATTCAGATGCAAGCTCAGGTAGACTAGCAGCAACCACAGCCACACTAGTGGCCTCCTGGGGCACCCCGAGGGGCACTGTGGATCAGAGCCATTTGTCCTTTATACTCAAGTCCGATAATCCAGAACAC
>NW_007727532.1:0-693 GCF_000696425.1 Galeopterus variegatus
TGTACAAACAACAAAAACTCAGCCAACTGTGGCTTGCTAGTGTGTAAAAGAACATCAATATTTAGGCTCCTATTCTTAGACAGGGAATTTTCCATTATTCTTCCTCCACCTAGGCTCTAAACTTCTCAAAAAGTTCTCATATACAGGCTCCTATTCTTAGGGAATTTTCCATTGTTCTTCCTCTGCCTAGGCTCTTGTTTTACCCCAATAAGGGAAGCGCCTGAGTCCCCTTTAGCAGGGAGCCTTTTCCAGGCCTTTAAGTCTCATAGAAATCTCGTAAAGCATCTCCAACTCAAGACCACCTTTTATGACTACTAGTTCCTTCCTCTGGGAACCATGGACACAAGTTTCTAACAAAATCAAAAAATCTCAACAAATCACTTGTCTTAACCTTTACCCCTCGCGTCTTGAGTGCCTTTTGTAATTGCCTTACATATATTTCATGATGGCTTAATTCTTGCCCCATATTCAGACACAATCACTAACCTCAGTAACAATGCAGCAGGTTCCTTAATTTCGGGCGGCCGCCCCTTTTTTCTCCGTGCCTTCTTCCTCATGGGATCCTCCATATCTCAGGCCCCATGTTTGGGTGCCAAAAGTGTCCCGACCCACGGGATATTCAACGCAGACCCTGGAGGGGGGAGTGGGAATGGGATGGAAGCAAGAGATGCGAGAGATGGGAGACAAGACAGT